>NW_020954583.1:17390492-17418144 GCF_900497805.2 Vombatus ursinus
TGATGCTGAAAAGGTGTTTAACAAAATACAGCACCCATTCCTATTAAAAACAATGGAGAGCATCCTTAAAATGATAAGCAGTATCTATAATGGGGATAAATTAGAAGCCTTCCCAAAAAGATCAGGGGTAAAGCAGGGATGCCCATTATCACCACTATTATTCAATATAGTATTAGAAATGTTAACTACAACAATAACAGAAGAAAAAGAAATTGAAAGAATTAGAATAGGTAGTGAGGAAACAACATTATGACTCTTTGAAAATGATATGATGAGAACCCTAGAGAATCAATTAAAAACTGTTCAAAATAATTAACAACTTTGGCAAAGTTGCAGGATATAAGATAAATCCATATAAATCATCAGCATTTCTTGTTATGACCAACAAAGTCCAGCAGCAAGAGATAGAAAAAGAAATTCCATTTAAAATAACTGTAAACAATATAAAATACTTGAGAGTTTACCTGCCAAGACAAATCTAGGAACTATATCAACACAGTTACAAAAAACTTTTCACACAAATAAATTCAGATCTAAACAATTGGGAACAATTGCTCATGGGTAGGCTGAGCCAATACAATAAAAATGATAATTCTGCCTAAACTAATCTACTTATTCAGTGCCATACCAATCAAACTACCGAAAAATTATTTGATAGAACTAGAAAAAATAACAGCAGAATTCATCTGGAAGAACAAAAGGTCAAGAATATAAAGAGAATTAATGAAAAAGGTGTTTAACACTGTGATAGAAAGTGATCTTTGTGAAAAGCTGCTCCTGTTTGTGGATGACATTGCATTGGTTGTATCAAGTCCTGGAATGCTGCATATGTTACTGAGAGTGATCTGTAACCTTTCAAAAGGGTTTTGGTCCAACCATACACATGGTAAAGACCAAATGGATGAAAAAGTTATTTATCATCCATATGTATTTGGCTGAGAAATATATACAGCTTGCATAGTTTTATCTGAGACAGAAAGTAGAGATGGACAAGTGGGATCCAGAGTTGAAAAGAAAAACATGGGCTGAGTTGCCTTTGGGAAATTTCAACACTTTTTTTTAGTGACCTCAAGATTCCCATAGAAACAGGGGTTCATCTTCCAAATACCAACATTCTATTGTTATCACAGAATCTCCAAAAACCTGAAGACAAATGGAAGCTAAAAGGTATTAGGGGAGTTCAACAACAACAACAACCAGAGGTCCTGGGAGTAACTGGCTTTCTTCTAAGGGTATGAAGCAGGGAAAGTCATAGGAAAAAAAAGTGAGAATACATTATAGAAGAAATCAAGCAGAAGTGGGGAGAACTTGCTATTTCTCATGATTAGGCTTCAAGGAAAGATGAAAATATGAAGGAAGGGAACAGAGGAATGGGCATCAAATGAACCTCTATTACTTAAACCAGGCAAAGGAAGGCTTAACACACGTATAGCATGTATGCATGCATACACAAACAGCTTGGTGCAAAAATATATCAAACTCACAAGAAATAAGTAGGGATAAGGACAGGGTAATAGAGGGGAATAGTAGCAAGGAAAATCAGGAAAACTATTTTTATTAGGACAACAACATTGTAAAGAAAAAACAACTTTGGTAGTTTATCAAAGCAATGACCAACCACATCTCCATGTTATGTCGAAGCTAAGTTGAAGAAATGTATCCATCAAAGCACTGAAGATCAAAAGAAAAAATACATTTTTGGTCACTCTGCATATGTGTTTTTCATTGCTATGTATACTTGTCCCAAGTTTTGTTTTTGGTTTGTTTGTTTTTTTTTTGTTATTCTTTCCTGCTTTTGATTAATGTATGGAATTGAAGGGGGATATAAGAGGTTAGCAATAATGATGCCCAAAAAAGGGCATCAATTGTAACATTTTAATATAATTCACAAAAGAAGATAGAACACTCAGAAGGAAGCACAGGTAAGAATGATGGTTTTGAAAATAACATGTAGAAATATACATGCATACATATGTGTATTTATATATTATATGTATACAGATATACGTGCATACATATATGTATTTACATATTATATGTATACATAAAGAGAAGAGAAAGAGAGATGTTTAAAGATAGCAGTGTGAAATGAACATTTATGGTTTCATAGAGAATCCTATTTGACTTCTGCCATGTTTTTAGTGTTTAATTTCAGAACTGGAAAAAAATTGAAAATTGAAAACAAAACTATCCAAAGCTGATAATTCAAGATGAATCAATGTACACCCATCTGTAAAAAAAAAAAAATAATTGTAACACTTTTTGTTGTAACAAAGAACTTGAAAGAAAGTATCCACTAAGTGGTGAATAACCAAATAAATTATGAATGGAGTAAGATATGGGGGGAAACTGATTAGTGGTTGTCTGGTGGACAGTCCTCTGGCACAAGGGAGTCCCTTCTTGGAAGATGAAAGGTTCCTCTTTTGACCCTTAGTTTTTAGGGTTGGTCTCACAGTATCCAAACCCCCACTGGAGGTGGGGAAATAAAAGGGAAATTTGAAGACTGAGGACCCAATTTATGTCTAAGAAAAAGCCTGTGAGGAACAGCTAGGTGGCACAGTGAATAAAGAACCAGCCCTGGAGTCAGGAAGACCTGAGCTCAAATCCAGCTTCAGACATTTGATGCTCACTAGCTGTGTGACCCTGGGCAAGTCACTTAACCCCAATTGCATTACCAAAAAAGGAAAAGGCCTCTGAGCCACCCAGAGACATCAGAGGAAACATGTCCCTTAATGAGTTTGAATGCTGTGAATAATATGCCATAACTATATGGGCCAGTTCAATACTTAAGCTTTATTGACAAATAATAGGGAAGAGTAGGAGAAGTGGCAAGGAGAAAAGGAGACCCAAAATACAACTCAAACATTTACATACTAACATAGAATGAAACTCACATAAGTGCAGTTATGTGTGGGGAGTACAGGGACATGTCCATTCAGGTCAAGAAGCTTGGTCCCATGAGAGTAGCATATTCCAAAGGAAAGGAGATAGGCTCCTAGGAACCCTTCTGAAAGTAGGATACTTAAACCCTGACCTTGGTGGTCAGCTGGAACTGGCTGATTTGCATGTCAAGGTTAAGGACACTTGAGAATTTTTGAGGTACACAAGTGCAGGAAGGGAAGAAAAATTTGCAGATATTATTTTTGGACACACAGGTGCACTAATCTTTAAAATATTATCATCTGTATTTTCCTATGGCCTAATCTTATAGCAATGGTTTCCATGTACTGATTCTATGAACTGTAGCCGCCGCCCCCCCTCCATAAGGGGAGACCGTCATGGTGGTCTCAAGTCCACTCTTACAACAGTGGTTATAGTAATCCATAAATAAAACAGGACAAATGAAACCTTTTAAAAATATACAGCAGCTCAGTGATAAATTCCTCTCAAAGCCTTCATTTATAAAGGGCTTAGAATTCCCAGAACTTTCCAGGTAATTGTCAATTTTCCAACAGCAGCTCAGCTTGGTTTTGATTCCAACACCTGTCACGCCCCTTAATTCTGCCCACTGATCCACTGCTTGACAACTTCCTTTTATGTGTTGCTTTCCCCCATTAGTCTGTAAGCTACTTTAAGGCAAGGAATATCTTCCTTTTTCTTATTTGTATTTCCAACACTTAACACTGTGCCTAGTATAGAGTAGTCACTTAATGTTTATTGAATTGAGTTAAAGGAACACAGATAAGCACAGCAATTTTTATGTTGTTGTGTTCATCAAAAGAATTATTCATAATGTTATATGTAGCACCCCTTTTTCTGTCTTTTGTTTATTGTAGTGTTCATTTAGTTCATAAGATTTTTTTTAATTTACAAAAAAAAATGTAGTCTGATAGCTATGTAGGATTACACTTCCTTCTATGCTACAAAGATATTTCCAAAAGTCTGTTCATACAGTCATTCCAGTCTAAATAATTTCATCTTGAAAAATACCTTCACTATGCAATATTATCTTTGCTTTTACATCTGAAATGTCACTGTACAAAGAAAAATATATTCTATTGAATGTCAGGATATTTAGGTTCTAATTGGGAATGACCAGTAGCTTCTTGTGCAACCTCAACCAAATTGCTTATCCTAGTGAACCTAAGATTTCTCTCATATGAAATTGGAGGATTGGTCTTATTAATCTCTAAATTATCTTCCTGATCTAATAGTAAATGGGACAAAATGTCCTGTTTATTTTTATCTATTCCAGATATTGTTCTACTTTGTTGGCAAGAAAAGTTATGAAACAGCAATATTCCCCCAGGAAGTGGTTTAAAATCTATATGATAATTATTTTACATACTCACATTCTTCTATAATATATTTTTTTCATATGCATTATTTGCCTTAATTGGTTGAAAGGTACATAAGGGCAGGAACCATGTCATGCAAACTTTGTATCTCCCCAAAAATCTAGCACAGTGCTCTCTCCACAGCAGATGCTTAATGATTTCTTTCCCCAATGAATTATCTCAGTGCTATCATACAATCACACCTATCTCAAGGCATTTTTTTTCCATCAGTGACAGGAATTTCCTTTTGTGTATGTTGTATCTATTTTGTCTCCTACAGGTAATCCATAATTTTATTTCAAAATGTGTCAACAGTAGAGTTGTTGTTCTCCCTTTCAGTTGCTGTTGAACATAAAATTGTGCCAGGCTATAATTCATACTTCTCTTTCAA
Source organism: Vombatus ursinus (assembly GCF_900497805.2). Lineage (NCBI taxonomy): Eukaryota > Metazoa > Chordata > Mammalia > Diprotodontia > Vombatidae > Vombatus > Vombatus ursinus. The sequence continues at coordinate 17,395,161 of NW_020954583.1, forward strand.
AGCATATGCTATCTAGAATACTGCCAACCAATAAACATTTCCATCTGTTCACGTTAAAGCAATTCTATTCATCACTTGTCATTGTATTTTCTCTCTACTTCAGTCAAAAGGTTGGTTTTAACAATTATTATTATAACAATAATTTCTTCAGATTTAGAACAAGCTGAATAGTATTCTTTCCTTTATTCATTTTTTAAGAAAAAAGACATATAACCTTCTCACTCTCCATTGTCATCTTTCTGCCATCTCTATAAATTATAAAACAACCTTTTGGGCTAAAATGGTCTCTTCTTTATAACTAATGATAAAGCTATTTGGTTTAAGAATTGAATCTCTATAAAATTAATATTTAACAGTATAAAATCTCCTCAAAGTAATAGTTGTCATGTGGAGTATTTTATTAGAAAATTATAAAGCATTTCACCCAAATAGCAATTCAAATAAAGCTAATTTCAACTTTCCATCCTTGATCATCATTTGTAAATGTTATGAAAATTTCTTACCTCATTTAACCTTGAATTCTTATACATAGCAATATCCACACTGTGAAGATGCATTAAAATGTTCTTTATTTGATTGAATATAGAACAAGGGTTGAAACAGATAATTGCTGTAGGTAGAGTGCTAAAAAGTATAATTTTACATGCATCATCACCCCAAATTTGGCAGTTTCAGGAAGGATAGTCTATCACTATCTATGTGAAGAAAGCAAATCCTCTGATTAGGTTAGAGACTTCTGAGAGAGAGAGAGAGAAGGCAAGACATGGAATTTCAACAGCAATATTATTCCTGCAAAGTGATGAAACCAATGATTCAAATCATAAAATGCAGGTTACCATCAAAATTTCAGAACTTAAGGTCCTCTATTCTGTCAAGTGAAAGTATCTACTTCACACACTTAAAATAAGACTTAAATATTCCCATATTATACTTTCTGTTTATCTGAAAGAAAAGTTTTACAATAGCATTTAGTAATGGTTAAATATCAAATGTCTATTTTTATTTACTATTTCTATGTAAATGACAATTTAACATAAATTGACTATATGTAGCTTGAAAAGTATTGCTAAAAAAGAATGATTCTTCACCCTCTATGACCTTACAATCTAGTTAAGTTTTACTATGTACTCAGTTTAATATATCTATTCAGAGCTTTCTAAAAAAAAAAGGATATAATTTAGGAAGACTATTGAAGATTTTAAATATAAATGTTATTTGAGTTTTATAATGTACTAAAAGGTATTACATGTTCCTTTGTTTTACTGTCACATAAAATTACCAGAAACAAACACAATCTAGTAACATTGAAACCATATTTTTCAATTAAATAACATATAGAGATAAATAATAGAGAGAGATACGTTCTCAATATTATGATATTTTCTACTGGTATATAGTTCTCACTGCAAAAGTAACATTTTTATGAAATTCTTGATTTCTTCTTTCTGACAATACATATAGCACATTCCATTTCATATTAGCCTCACCCAATTAGGTATCTTATAATTTTGAATTGTCAAACCCAATGAATAGGAACATATAACCAAATACTGGCTCTCCTCACTGCTAACTGCCTTAAACTATCTATACCTTATATGAAATGAGGATTCCCACGGTCATTCATTTACTGTGATGAGGTAATTTCATTTGAGTAAACTAAAAGAGAAGGTTATAACGTATTTAGTCCAAAAGTTAGATAAGAATATTATAATTCATCCAAAACAGTCTTTTTCAGAGGCTTATAAATTAATCTCTTATTTTAAAAAAAAAGAAGCTAAAATACCTTTTGCAGTGGCATACATTTTATTTTGAAGGATACAATACAATGACATTGTTGCATAAAAATTATCTCAGACTAGAGTTTTGTTGCAAGTAAAATATAATTTAAAGAAATTATTTCATATTTGCTATCAAATCAGAAGGAAACAAAATTGAATTCATTGAATTCTATAGTTATGTGTATATACACACAGTTTGTATAGGTATATATCATATGTGATCTATTTGCATATATAAAAATTTTATACCAGGAAAGTGAGGCTCTTGCATAACATACAGGAAATTTTATTATCTTTTAATTCTTTAAAGGAGATGTTATAAAAATATCAGCAAGGAATTTGCCAAAGGTCTAAATCATGAGAAAAAAAAAACAAACAACATGAGTTCATTCAATCTGTTATTTGCTTCCTACTTCTAACAAACTAAATAAATATATTTTTATGGAAGTTTGAATAGGCCATTTGTCTGTAGGGAAAATAGCTCCCTTTTTTTTTAGAATTAAAGCCATTCAAGCTTTTTTAAGTTACTATTAATAACTTCCAAGATAAAATTAAAAACTGAATTTTGTCATTTCAAACCATTCATAGTTTGGTTCCCATAAAACTTTACAGACTTTTTCTCCTCACACATTATTATATTAAAATTGGTCTGTTCTCTGTAGACACAACATTCCATTTCCTGCCTCTAAGCCTTTGACCCCTCCAAACACATTTGGACTCAATCAATCAACAAGTATGGGGGGGACTAGCACCTCTCATGTGAGGGTTTGTCAAGCCTTTTCAGGGCTGTTCATCCACCTTTGGTGTCCACCTGTCATCCACATGTGCCGGAGCCACACCCTGGGAAAACTGTCTTAGTTGACATGATAAATAATTTGAGGGTAACTGACAGGCCTTAAATCCATCAGTGCGTTAGAGGGATGTCTAACCCAAGCATATGAAGATTTCCCTTAGTGGAACTGGCAGATGAGAACAATTTGTTCCAATGTCCATGTAGGTGGCTGAAGCATGCTTTGTAGAGCACTTAGAGCTTGGTCAGACATCGAAGACACCAAGGTCATACACTGTATTTCGGGCCTTCACCAGTCATCCTGACTTTTGTCTTGTCACTAGACTTCAATGGTTCTAGAAGAGTGAGGCTGATGACTTTTTGCAACTCTGCCTCACTTAAACCCAATTCATGCACAAGTCAAAACATTACCTTGTGATATCATTGCTATTCTTCAAAATAAAAGAGAAACAACTATTTACTAAGTATTATGTATGGTTTCTGAGGTATGAGCACAAAGAATAAAACAATGTAGGCAAGGAGCTAACATTTCTAATGAGGTAAACAAAGAATTCATATACAAATATTTATAAGTATAAAGTAAATACACCCAAATATATACAAAGTAGTAGTAGGAAAGGTTCTAGCAGTTAGAGAGATCTGGAAAAACATCAAGTAGATGGCTTCTTCTTAAAGGAAGAGAAGTACTCTATGAGGCAGAGTAAGAAGTTGGCTTTTTGATCCTAAGTATGAGACTTTCATATTTACCTTACTCAATTTTATCTCAGCAGATTCAACCCTAAACTCTTATCTCTCAAAATCCTTTTGAATATTCATTCTGTCTTCTAGACCAAGGGTTTACAAACTAGGGCCGCAGGCCTGCTTGTTTTTGTATGACTGTGTTAGCTACCCCACACAGCTTTGTGTCATCTGCCAATTTGATAAATAAACCATCTATACTTTTACCCAAGCAATTAAAAAAAAAGTTACTCAGCACAGGTCTAAGTATCCATACATGGGGCAATTCCTGCCACACTGAAATCTCACCAATAAAAACTAGTATTTGACATCAACCAGTTGGAATTTATTATATTTTATTATCACCTAGTCCATATTTCTTTATCTTCTGCACAAGAATAACATGAAATATTTTATCAGAAACTTTGCTAAAATTATGTGAGGCATATAAAATCATTCCCATCATCTACTAATTTAGTAATGCTGCCTAAAAAAAGAAATGGCATCAATTGTTCTTTATAAAGTCATTCTGGCTCTTTAAATTACCTTTCCTTTTCTAGATGTTTACAAGCCATTTCTTCAAAGATCTATTCTCAAATTTTCCCAAAAATTGAAGTTCATTAGCCTATAGTTTAAAGTTTCTGTTCTTTTCTTTTCTCCACCTCCCCCCTAAAATTAAGATAACATATCTCCTTTTCTAGGCTCATGACATATTCAAGACATAATCTATGTCTTTCAAATATCATTAACAGTGACTCAACAGTCATGCCTTCTAGTTGCTTCATCTTGTTTGGGTCTTAAATTAATCGAAGATATAAAGAAAGTAGAGGTACAGGGGCAAAAAGATGTTCCGGAGTGAGGTGGCCCCTTGGAAGTAAGGTAGAAATCCTAAGAATGAGAAATAAAATTGAAAGTAAGTTAAGGAATGAGCACAATTGGGAGGTGAGGAGAAGTTCACCAAAGGGTGGTCATATACTCATATTCGTCCTCCACTAATTGCACTTGTTTTTATCTTCTGCATATATCATTTAAACTTGTAAATTAGTTGTTGGGTTTCTAGTGCATGCACATTTATCTATTCAGAAAATGTCTGGTTTTTTTAGTTAATTCTTTTTCCAGTTAGGAAAAATCCCTTCCACCCATTCCCCCTTTGAGAAAGAAAGAAAAATAAAAGCTCAATTACAATATGCATATTCGAGGAAAACAAAGTCCTACATTTATCATGTCCATAAAATATATGTCTCAATCTGTAGGCTGAGCCCATAATGTCTCTGTCAAAAGGGTATGTTTCACCAAGAGACCTCTCAAATTCTGACTGGTCATTGTTTGTCATTACAATATTGTTGTCATTGTAGAAATTGTTCTCCTGGTTCAGCTCTCTTTACTCTGCGTAGTTCATACAAGTCATTTCCTTCATCATTTCTTATAATACAATAATATTCAATCACTCATTTATTCAATAAATTGGTCAGCTATTACCTAACTGATAGACACTCCCCTAGTTTCCAATTATTTTTCACTGCAAAGAGTTGCTATAAATATTTTTTATATCCTTAGAGTTTATTTTGCTTAGTACTAAACACTCTCTTAATCTGCTATCCCTTTTAATTGCCTCTCTCCCTTCTCACTGATCCTCTGTTTTCCAGCTGTGTGAATTGTACTTGTCCTCAAATGTATATGTGCATTCTTCCCTTCTGTGATGAGTTAAAATGAGAACGAGGTTCAAATGTTACCAGTTTCCACAACCCTTTTCTCCTTGTTTGTATAGATTTCTATGTGTGCACCTCAATTATGTTAGAAATTTATCCCCATCCTTCCTTTCCTTTTCTCCCACCTAGTGTTTTCCTCTTCTCTTTCCTTTCCATTCTTCTTTTTAAGGTCATCAAAATATAGCAAAACCACTCTGTATGATGACTTACTCTATGACACCCAATAACAAAAGAGTTCTGAGGAGAAATATGTATCATCTCCACAAATTAGAATGTAAACATTTTATCCTCATTTTGGTTTTTGATGGTCTCGATTTTTTTTTTGTTTTTCTTTACTTGTGTTTGTACTTCAAATTATCTATACCAGGGATGGGAAATCTGCGGCCTCAAGGTCACATGTGACCCTCTAGGCCCTCAAGTGTGGCTCTTTGATTGACTCCAAACTTCATAGAACAAATCCCCTTAATAAAAGGATTTGTTCTGTAAAATTTGGACTGTCAAAAGACTGCACCCAAGGATTTAGAAGGCTACATGTGAACTCGAGGCCACAGGTTCCCCACCCCTGATATACTGTTCTGGTCTTTTCATCAGGAATACTTTAAAGTCATCTATTTAATTAGAAATTCATTTTTCTTCCTATAACATTATATTCATGCTTACTGAGTAAGGTTTTGGGCTATTAACTTAAATCTTTTGTCCTCCTAAATATATTGAAGTTGTCTGTTCCTTTATAATGGTACTTGCTGAATCATGTGTAATTCTGACTGGGGTTCTTTGGCCTTTGATTTTAATTTTCTTTATGACTACTTAGATTATATTTTCTTTGACCTGGAGCCTATAGTTTAACTATAATGTTCTTGGGAGTTTTTATTCCTTTTAGGATATAAATAGTGGATTCTTTCTACTTCCACTTTGTCCTCTGTTTCTAAGAGACTGGACAGCTTTCTATTAAGATTTCTCAAAATATGTTGTCTACTCACTTTTTTTGGACATGAATTCAGTTAATCCAATGATACTTAAATTATCTCTGTGTTTCAGATCAGTTGCTCTGACTATGAAATAACCTACATTTTCTTCTTTTTTTCAGTCTTCTGACTTTAATATTTCTCATTGTCTCATGGAGTCACTAGATTCTATTTGATCCATTCTAATGGTTTTGTACCACTTATCTGTCAATTCCCTTAGCAATTCTTTCTTCCTTAACTTCACTTTTCCCCTCTAGCTCTCCCATTTAATTTAAAATTTTTGTAAACTCTTCTAAATTTTTACTTCATCTCTTCCAGGAATTATAATTCAATTTGTGCTCAAGATGTGTTTTTCATCACTGTTTTCCTTGTAGACATATTGCTCATTTCTTCTGGATTGGTTTCTTAAAGATCCCTTTCACTGTAATAGCTTTTTGTATTAGATTTTTGTTGTTGTGGTTGTTGTTCTGTTTCCTTCTTGTTCTTGCTGACTTCTTGACTTCAGACTTTACATTAGAGCCAGGATCTCTGTATTCCTAGAAGAACTGTCTGGGATGCTCTTGCTGCTTAGGGGAATTGAGTAGTGGTATTCCAAGATCTCTAAAACATCTGATGCTGGGCAGCTGCTAACTTTCAGTGCTCCCAAAGTGGCATGATCCAGAGAATAGTCTGACCACTGCTCTCCTGAGCTGAGATCTGAAAGTTAGTGGCCTAAGTTTGGGTTTGAGTAACATGCCTATGGGCTTAACACATTTGCAGTTCTATTAGACCGCTGCTGGACTCAAGCACTATCAGATAGCAAGAAAGTTCTGCTGGTTCGGGATGATGGATTCTCATACTCCTTTTTGGTCTGGGATTCCTGCCCTAGTTATTCAGCTGAAGCCTTCAAATTGGTCTCTAAGCTGGAATGAGATGTCATTCCATTTCTGTTGTCCAAGCCAGACATCGGTTACTTGCTTTTGAACTTAGTACTTCCAGACACATAGCTTAGACACCCCAGACTTCAACTTGGTATGCTATCATTCCTTAGTCAGCCTTGGATCTGTGATCTTGAATTGCGTAGTGAGCACCTGAGCAGCTAGATTGCACCTATTCCTGAGTCCTGTACAAATTTGGACCTTTCTCTGCTGAATTGGGAAACTCTTCTTGTTTTAGTGCATAGACTTTACCTGTGTTGGAATGCTCTATATTGTGCGATCCAAGCTAGACCCACACACACCACTCTGTCTCCCTGTATTACTCTGTACTAGAAAAATGACTCACTGTGACTTTTTTTCTTGGATTTCCCAATCAAAGTTTAATCTTAAATATTTTCTAGATCTGCTTGGAAAATTTGTGGAGGGGTGTCTCACTGTACTTCATCCTCAGACTGCACCAACTTGTCTCTATATCAGGAGGAAAAATATTTGGTTTTCTTTCTAAGTTTTCTTTTTGCCTATATAATTTCATTCTTTTTTTAGGCAATTGGAGTTAAATGACTTGCCCAGGGTCACACAGCTAGTGTCAAGAGTTTGGTCTGATGCCAGATTTGATCTCAGGTCCTCCTGACTTCAGGGCCGGTGCTCTATCCACTGCACCACCTAGCTGCCCCTATTATTTCATTCTTAAGAGGCTCATTTCTCTCCTAAGATGATTTCTTTAAAATTGCAGATGACTGCATTTACCTAGACTTCCTCTGACCCTTTGAAATCTGCCTCTCCAAAATCTATGGTACATTTCAAAACATACTAGACTTTCTTAACCTCTTTTCTTATCTTTTGTTGATTCCTGAATCTCTACTACAGTGAAATTCTGACCAAAGCAATCTAAGAATTTATATGCTACTCTGATTTGGGAAGATTCAGAGACCCAGCAGATATGTGGATTACTGCATTCTCCCTTTTCTACTATATCATGCCAGGTTCCTACTCTCTTTCCTGAAATCCCCATCTATTCCCTATTTCTGTCCAGATAATCTGTTATATTCCAATGACATAATCATTTCTGACTTTCCTTACACTAACTTTCATCCAAATGATCTCCATCATAATTTTTTGGAGGTGGAGGGATTGTGACATAGAAATATGTATATGCATATCTATGCATATGCATATACATATACAAACATACATATACATATGTATGTATATATGTGTGTGTGTATGTGTATACACATACACACATGTACACACATTGTTGTTCAATTGTTAAGTTGTGTCCAACTCTTCATGACCCTGTGGGCCATCGCCCACCAATACTGTCTATGGAGTTTTCTTGGCAAAGATACTAGAGGGGTTTATCATTTCCTTCTGCAGTGGATTAAGGAAAACAGAGGTTAAGTGACTCACCTAGGGTCACAGAGCTAGTAAGAGGTCACAGAGGTCACATTTGAACTCAGGTCTTCCTGACTCGAGGCCCATTGCTCTATCTACCGAGCCACCTAGCTGCCTGTGTTTCTATATGCATATGTGTATATATGTACATATTGTAATATTAAAATCCCCATCTTCTCTTACATATCCTATTATTTGAAACACCCAGTTTCTGTAATACCAAGTTTTTCTAACATTTTATACTATATTCAAATTTGTCATTTCTTTCTTAATAGATTTGCCAGACTGAAAGATGAAGGCATCCACAATTATATCATTGTATCTCTTTTTATTTTTAAATCCAATTATGTTTCTCTAATTTTTCAGATGATATGCTATTTGGTGACTATAATATATATGTATTTAGAATTCATATTTGTTTATATACTATAATAAAGTTACATTACATCATTACTTATTTTGAGCACAACATTATTTCCCTGCTAGGCTCACTTGATTTTCAGTCTTGCATTTTTGGGATCAACTTGAGCATAATGTATTTTGTTCCATTTTTAAATTTTAACACTATGAATGTGATGCTTTATGTACCAAATTTGTATGCCACAAATTAGTGGAAGGTTTTTAAATAATAAAATTTTAAACTATTTTCTATTTGAAAGGTTTAGTTCCATCTATTAATACCCAAAGTTATAACCATCCTATTGGTTTTAGTTTTAAAAATTAAAATATCAGGGCAATAGGCACCTGCAACTTGTTTTATTTGAAACAATGTAATTACATTTTCCTCCATCACCTGGCAATACCCTTTTTTTGTAGTAATACAGACCCAAAACTAAATTACTGGATGTTGTTTTATTGATTTATTTTAGTAAGTAAACCATATAGCTCATTTTACTTGAAGTAATTGACTCCCAGATTTTGCTATAAGTTGGATAAAACTCACTTTTGCCTCTTTTTTTAAGTGGCTTTCAATTATGATGACTTGATTTCAAGAAATAATAAGTCCTCCCCTCCTTTCCATCATATTCCTAAAGAGAATAATGTGTGGAACACTGAAATTCATGGATTTTTTTTTTTTTTGGTATTCCTTCAACGATGCACGGAAAAGTGAAGCTCTCATTGGACAAGTATGTTCTTTTTCTTTCTTCTTTTATTGCTTTTTTCTTTTTTGCACTTCACAGATATTGTCTTTTTTTACAAATAAAGATTTGTGGCAACCCTGTGACAAGAAAGTCTATCAGTGCCATTTTTCAACAGCATGTGCTTACATCATATTTCTGTGTCACATTTTGACATTTTGAGATATTTGTTTCTTTTTTTTTAAAGTAAAATAGTCCTATATTTTCAGACACTGCCAATATAAGGATTTGTTTTGCTTGACTATATATATTTGTTTTGTTTTCTTTTGTTTTATTTTGAACTTAATAAATAAAACCAGTATTTTCATAACAAAGTAGAATTTTTAAAAACCTTATACAATAAACTACAAATCAATTATGTACAACTTGCTTTTCCTCTTAAATATGTAATAAAGTTACCATGTAATTTTTCTTTCTTTTTCCCTCCCCTCCTTCCACAATAGAGATGGCTACCATTAGAGACATACACACACACACACACACACACACATACACACATGCATATATATGTATGTAAAAACATATTATATATACTTCTATTTATCAGTTCTTTTTCTAGGTGCACATAGCATCTTCCTTCAGAGGTACTTTGTAATAAATTTGTGTATCTGTAATAATCAAAATGACAGTCTTCCACAGTTATTCTTAAAACAATATTGCTGTTAATGCTGTTAACATTCTCTTGGTTCTATTCATTTCCCTCCCATTATTTTGTGCAAGACTTTCCATGTTTTTCTAAAATCATCAAGCTCATCATTTCTTATGTCAGAGTAGTATCACGTCACAATTATACACCACAACTTGTTGAGTCATTCCCCAATTGATGGGCATCTCCACAATTTCCAGTTCTTTGCCACCACCAAGGGAGTTGCTATAAATATTTTACAACATAAGTTCCTTTCCTTTTTCCCTAATCATCTTGGGAAATAGACCTAATAGCGGTATTGATGGGTCAAAGAGCATAGGCAATTTAATAATTCTTTTGGCATAATTTCAGATTGCTTCCCAAAATGGTTGGGTTAGTTCACAGTTCTACCAACAATAAATTAGTGTCCTAATTTTTCCACATTCCCACCAACATTTTTTCCTTTCCCTTTCAATCATTTTAGCTAAACTGACAGCTGTAAATGATACCTCAAGGTTATTATGATTACCATTTTCCTAATTAATAATGATTTAGAGCATTTTTTCATATGACTATAAATTTTTTTGACTTCTTCATCAGAACACTGCCTAATCATATTCTTTGACCATTTATCAGTTGGGGAATGACTCATATTCTTATAGATTTGATAATGTTCTTCATATTTTCATAATATGAGACCTTTATCTGAGACACTGTCTATAAAATGTTTCTCCAATTTTCTGCTTTCCTTCTGATCTTGGCAACATTGATTTAATTTGCACAAAACTTTTTAAATTTAATATGATCAAAGTTATTTATTTTATACCTCACAATGCTTTCTATTTCTTATTTATTCCTAAATTTTTGTCTATCAATAAATATGATGAGTAACATGTTCCATGTTCTTCAAATTTTCTTATAATCTCCCTTTATATTTGGGTAATGTATCCATTTTGACCTTATCTTGGCAAATGGTGTAAGATTTGGTCTATGTCCAATTTCTGCCAGACTACTTTCCACTGTCCCAACAATTTTTATCAAATACCGAATTCTTATCCCAAAAACTTAAGTCTTTACTCTTGTTGAACACAGTGACTATAGTCACTTGCTGCTGTAAATTTTATGTCTACTCTGTTCCACTGATCTACTTTTCTATTTCTTAACCAAAACCAGATGGTTTTGATAGTTAATGTCAAATAATATAAAGACGCAGTACTGCTATACCCTCTTCCTTTACATTTTTCATTAATTCTTTTGATATTCTTGACCTTTTACTCTTTAAATAAATTTTTATTTTTGTCAGTAAAATAATGTTTACTAATTCAGTTAGGATGGCATTGAATATATAGATTAATTTAGGTAAAATTGTCATTTTCTTACATTGGCCCTGCACTCCCATTAACAACTAATATTTTTCCAATAATTTGAATCTGACTTAACTGTATCAAAAGTATTTTATAATTTTGTTCCTATAGTTCCTGTGTTTGTTTTGGTAGGTGTACTCCCAAATATTTTATATTGTCTAGATACATAGGTTCTCAAAGTGGGTAATACTACCCCATGAAGGGTACTGGAATGATCCAGGGGGACAGTAGTAGCCTTGGTACAATTGGAGGGCATTGAATAAAAATAAGGGGGTGGTAGAAGCATAAGAAAAGAAGAGAAGAAAAGAAAATTTTGAAAAACCATTCATATATGTTTTATCTGTTGCATAACAGAGTTGAAGTCATAGTGATTACATTATTTTCCAAATAAACATACAAAATTCAAGTTATAACTGATAGTGATCAAGTCTGCAAGCAAGTGTTGGCAGGCAAGCATGTGGCACATTGTCAGAAAGTCCAGCATACATCAGCAGGAATGTGTGTGCGTAATGACCTGTTTACAATATAATACCATATGGGCACATGATGCAATATTGCATCACCAAAATTTCAATGTAGGAAAAAAACTCACACATTCACAATAAATTATTCAATTTAAGATGCATCATTTTAAAAAATATTTTATTATTTTTTAAATGATGCAAATTTCAAAAAAAACATTAAAAGCTTAAAGAAGGTAGATTTTCAGGGGGAAACTGAGTAATTTTTTAAAGGGGACAGTAGGTCAAATAAGTTTGGGAATCTCTGGTCTAGAGTTATTTTAAATTGGATATCACTTGCTATCTCTTCTTGCAGATTTTTGTTGGTGATATATAGGAATGCAGATGATTTATGTGGGTTTACCTTATTTCCTACTTTGCTAAAATTACTGTTTCAACTAACTTCTTAGTTTGGTAGGACCTCTTCTTTGTCTTTTATTTCAGATAATTTATTAAATATTTGAATTAGTTGGTCTTTAAATGTTTGATAAAATTCACTTTGTAAATCCATCTGGTCCTGGGGTTTTTTCTTAGGAAGCTCATTTATGTCCTGTTCAATTTGTTTTTCTGAAATAGGCCTATTTAAATATTTTATTTCTCTTCTTCTAATCTAGGCAGTTTATATTTTTGCACATACTCTTCCATTTCACTTAAATTGTTGAATTTATTGGCATATAAATTGGTAAAATAACTCTTTATAATTACTTTGATTTCATCTTTGTTAGTGGTATATTCGCCCTTATCATTATTAATATTAGTGATTTAGTTTTCTTCTCTCTTTTTTTAAATCAGATTAGCTACTGGTTTATCTATTTTATTGTATTTTTTTCATAAAACCAACTCCTAGCTTTATTTATTAATTCAATGGTTTTCTTGCACTCATTTTTATTAATCTCACCTTTAATTTTTAGGATTTCTAATTTAGTGTTTAATTGGAGATTTTTAGTTTATTCTTTTTCTAGTTTTTTTAATTGCATACCCAGTTTAGTGGTCTACTCTTTCTCTATTTTGTTGATGTAAGCAGTTACAGATGTAAATTTTCCTCTGACTATTGCTTTTGTTGCATCCCGTAGGCTTTGATATGTTGTCTCATTATTGTCATTCTCTTTAATGAAATTACTATTTTTTATGATTTGTTCTTTAATTCTTTAAGATTATGTTGTTAAATCTCCAATTAGTTTTTATTCTATATCTTTTTGGTCCCTTATTAAATACAATTTTGATGCATTGTGATCTGAAAAGGATGCATTTAATGTTTCTGTTTTTCTGCTTTTAACTAAAATATTTTTATGACCTAATATATGGTTAATCTTTCTAAAGGTACAATGTATTACTGAGAAAATGGTGTATTTCTTTATATTCCTGTTCAGGTCTCTCAGATATCTAGCTTATCTAAAATCTATTCACTTCCTTGACTTTCTTCTTATTTATTTTTTAGTTAGGTTTATCTATTTCTGAGAGGGGAAGATTAAGGTCTTCCACTATTCTAGAACTATTGTCTATTTCTCCCTGTAATTCATTTAACTTTTCTTTTAAAAATCTAGATGCTATAGTATTTGGTGCATATAGGTTTAGTATTGATATTGCTTCATTGTCTATGGTATCATTATCAAGATGTAGTTTCTCTTTTTATCTCTTTTAATTAAATTTATTTTAGCTTTAACTTTGTCTGTGATCATGATTGCTATCCATACTTATTTTTACATCAGTTGAAGCATAACAGATTATACTCCAGTCTTATATTTTAACTCTTGTGTATTAAGGACAAATATTTTTTATTCTTTTTAGCTTATAATCAGTAGGCCATTACTTAGACCAGAGGGTCCAAACCTTGTTTGATCTTCACACCTTTTGTTTTTCAGCAAAATTTCTTACAACTCCTATTTAATATGAAATTTGAAATAAATTCCAGATTTTACTGTGTATATATACATTAGAAATAAAAGAGATTGAATTTTGAAAGCATTTTAATATTTTATTTTCCTCAATTACATATAAAACACAATTTTAACTTTTTTTAATTTAGAGTTCCAAATTCTCTTTTTTCCTCCCTCCCTCACCTCAGCAAATAATTTGGCATAGGTTAAACACATGTAGTCATACAAAATATATTTCCATATTAGTTATGTTGTGAAAGAAAGTACAGAGGAAAAAAACATAAAAATAAAGAAAGTTAAAAATAATATGTTTCACTCTGCTTTTTTCATCATAAACATTTTTCATCATAAGTACTTCAGGATTTCATTGGATACTTGCATTGCAAAGGAAAGCAGAAGATAGAGACTTTTTAAAAGGTTTGGATTTGTTAACTTTTCATATATTTCTTTTGTCTGTTGCATTTGCATTTTAAAGCTGTCCTCAAATCTAGTTTTCTTAAAAAGAATGTTTAAAAATCATTCATTCTAATAAAATTCATTTTTGCACTGAAAGATTATTCTTTTTATTTATTTATTTATTTTTCCATTTTTCATTATTGTTAAGGAGTCTTAGGGGGTTCAAACTGATATTCCTTGGTAAGAAAGCTGAGTTCATTCTGTTTCAAGATTTTTTTGCTGTGACCTGTGAAGTTATGATGTTAATAACTATTTTAGTTTGTTTATAAACTATTTTATAGACTATTTTATAATAAATAGTTTATTTTAAATTTTTTATTTTTATTTTATTTTAAATAGTTTTATTTTAAATAAAATAGTTTATAAACTATTTTAGTTTGTTTATTTATTCAACCCTGATTGAATAACCAAGGGTTATTTTGTTTTAGTATCCTATAGATTCTTCCAAGGTATATTACCCTCTATTTCCCGGTAATTTCCTTGCATAATTTTTTGAACCATTATATTTGGGTTTTTTTGTTATTTTTGAGAAGCCAATAATTATTCACTATCTCTACTAAATAATTGGTTTGATTTTCATGTTTTAAGAGCTCTGATTGCATTTTTTTTAATTTCCTTAATAATTTTATTAAGATTTTCAACCACTCCAAGATTTATTGTTGTTGCTCCAATCTCTGAATTTGAAACTTAACCATTCTGTCCTCCTGGATACTCTCTTCTTTCTATTTTTTCCTGACACTACTCTCTTCCACCTCTCTGAATCATCATTCTTGTCATCCTTTTCTGGGTCATCATCCATATCATACTCCCTAACTGTGCGTATTCTTTAAGGTTCAATCCTAGGGCATCTTTGCTCTTCCCTTCACATTCTGTTTCATGATGACTTCTTCAGCACTTATGGATTAAATTATTATCCCTGTGCAGATGACTCATATATGGCTAATTCTGTCAAAGGCACCACTATTCTTCTAATCTCCAAGGTATATAACCTCAGCATTATCCTAGATTCTACCATACATATCTAATCATTTGCCAAATCTTGTCATTTCCACCTTGTCATCTTTCACAACTGACACTTTTTTTCTCCATTCATGCAGATACTTTTTAAGTTCAAGTTATCATCCCATCTCATTTTTTATTATTGCAACAGTCTCCTAAATGATCTTCTTACCTCAAGTGTCTCACAACTCTAGTCTGTCTTATACATTGTTATCAAAATTATTTTTATTAAGTGCTGAACTAATCACATGATTCCATGACGTAGTCAACTCCAGTGGCTTCCTATTGCCTCTACGATGAAATATAAATATATGTATAGTTTTTAAAGCCCTACATAACCTCTAATCATCATGTCTTTCCAGTCACAATGGAAGTCACTTTGCCTCCTGCACTCTGCAACCCAGTTCAATTGGCCTTCTCTCTGTTCCTCACACATAACACTCTATTTCCTATTTCCATGACTTTACACTAAACATCCCACATCTGGAATTCACTCTCTTATTTCCTTCCCCTCATGGAGTCTCTCTCTTCCTTTAAAGAGGCAGCTCAGGCACAGTCTTCTAGATGAAGCCTTTCTTGATCTCTCCAACTATTAAGGCTCTCCTCAAACTACCTTGCATTTAACCATTTTGTATTCATTCCTATTTATTCACTTTATTGTTAGGCTGAATATATTTATAGATGTATTTGTAGTCTGTTCCATTAAAATGTGAACTCCTAGTGAGTAAGGATTTTTTGTATTTCTATCCCCAATGACTAGCACATTAAATAGGCCTGTTGATTCAATGATTAATGTTCTTAGATTCTAGTTATAATTGTGTCAAATTATTCCCTTCATCTTCTAGAGATATCTTCTCAGTCTTTTACCCTGTAATATTTACCATATGTTAGAGTATCAGGATATATAGTATGCATAATATGAATCAGGAACTCTTCTTGGATTACCCATTTCTTTAATTTATTTACTAATTTTTATCATTGGGGCTTTCCTTCAACATACTTTTTTTCATTTTCCCACATGTTATAATGGTTCTTTTCATTTATTTAGTACCTTTTTTATTGTTTGGGAAAATTTAAATTAGATAATTTTTTTCTTAACCATTTTGCTTAAAGTCAATTTATTTACTTCACAAAACAAAGTATGGCATTCAAAATATAAATCAGTAATAATTATCTTCAAATGAAGAAATCAACTGTCCTAAATAGGGAAGCAAATATGAGAGGACAGCATTTGCTATTTTACAGATTCTCCCACTCTAATTCTGACCTCACTTCAGTTTTGGGGTATTTTTCATTTTATAAAATTAAAATACAAACAGACCTTCATTTCTTATTTCCCAATGTAAATATGAGTTTCTGCCCATCTTCCATCTCTATGGAACTTGATTGTTGGTAGGGAGATAACACTGTATTTCTATTAGTGACCCCATTTAAATTCCCTAAGAGATCATTAATACCATAGAATATAACATTTATCAAAAAAAAGTTCTATGTTTTTATTATATTTCCCACTTTATTATATTCCTCAATTTCTCAGATTCTTTCTTAGAAGAACAATTCTAATCCAGTGATGATCTAGGCTCAAAAATAGCTTTACTTTAACTTTCCAAGCAGATTGTTTATGACCATTCCAGTGATTAGTTGTACAAAAGATATTTGGAAGTATAATGAGGTTATGCCATATGCCTACCTCTATGTAGAGAATACAAAAGAACTGATCCAGGATGAACTGGGTCAATGAAATAAATATCATTTTGTAAAGCTTCTCAATATTAAGTAGTTAAACGGAAGTAGAGTGCTATCCTAAAACAGAGGGAACACAGTCAAGGGTGATTAAGCTTATGGAATTTGGTAACAGATCACTCCTTAACCCCTCCAGAGTAAACTCATTGCAGAAGCATTTTTTAAAAGATATTTTTGTATACTTTGAATTACATCAAACTAATTACAGTTATTTAAACATAGCTTCTCTCACACATTTACCTGGAAGCTTTTTCATTGCAACTATACTTGACAATAATTTCAAAACAGATTTTGACTACTTTCCAACATTTTTATTTCAGTTAAGCACATATAATTAGAGTTAGCCATTTAAACTAAAAACAAACTCAATTGCTATTTTTCAAGGGATTATTCAAAATCAAACAAGTCCTGTAGGTGATTACAAATTAAACAAATGATTAGGATTACAGGAAATAGAAAAGTTTTTGAATAAACAAAATCATGGCAACTAAGATAAGATAGAAAGCAGTTGATTCAGTTTGGAATTTTATATCTCAAATTTGGACACTACATTTACGTGTGTGTGTGTGTGTATGCATACAGGACTAACAGAAATATAAAATCAGTCAATAAATATTTTTAAAAGCATCTACTATGTGCCAGACACTGTGCACAGCCCTGGAAATGCATGTTACCAAATGCTATTATTCAACAGATACATATTCAAAGGATATAAACAAACCAATCTTAGAAAAATTGTGGATTATTAGTAACCATGTGAAAGATTGCCTCAGATAATTGATAATAAGAAAAAAGGCAAATCAAATCAAACTAATTAACATGTTTAATTAGGTACTAATACTGCTAAATACTGGGGATACAAATATGAAGAATAAAACAATTTCTATTCACTATGAAATTATATTCTATTAGATGGGAGAGACTTTAAGTGCATTTTATACACATACACACAAATATGTATATGTGTGTGCATGTATCTATACATATATACATATATATCATAATAAAAATGTTATGAATATAAATATAAATAGAACATTGAAATATAAGTTAATCCAAGGTAGAGGACAACTCTGAGGTTTTGCCTCAGACTAAGTACATTGACAAAGATGACAAGAGATGGGAATAAGTAATACTGGGGATATTGTGAAAAGATAGTCACACTGACACAGGCACAGATAGAAAAATGATTTGATCCAATCATGGAATGCAATTTGATGCATATATCATTTGATCTAGAGACTCCTTTGCTAGGTATATACCCCAAAGTGATCAGTAGTTGAAAGAAACGGCCTATATACACCAAAATATTTAGAGTAGCCATTTTTAGGGGTCAAAAATACTAGAAAAAATATCCATCTACCTGAAAATGACTAAACAAATTGTGGCTCATGAATATGATGGAAACATTATTGTAAGAAATAATGAATATAACAATTACAGAGAAGCATGGAAGATTTATAAGAACTTATACAAAGTGAAGGACAGCCATGAAAATACTATGAACAATTCCTACATCAACAACAATAGGAAAATATGAGAAACTGAATGTTGTGAAATAACAAAAGATGTATGTTAAATCATTTGTTTCCTTTCTTTGCTGAGATAAGAGATTAGGGTGTGCCACATATTTAATATCAACTTGATTAATGTTTTGTTTAGTTCTGTCAAAACAATTTACTTTTGCATTTGTTTTTTTCTCTTTTATATTAATTACTATAAGGAATTTTTCTGTGAGGAGAGAGGAGTAAAATCTTAAGAAATGCAGATATCTTAAACAAAGAAGATATCAATAAAATTAAATAAATTAAATGTATGATGGAAAGAGGCCATCATTTGCCATTGTCATGGAAACTGGCAGGAAGACTATTATTCACATAAGATTCCTTAATAGTTGCTTAGTATAGCATATAATGATGCTCTTTTTTCTGAACTACAGCATATGTGTATAACTTTCAAACACTTCTTCTGCATAATCTTTTAACTGTATACTATCTTGTTTTTTTAAAGAATTAAGTCTCTCAATCTTGCCTAAGTTGTAGGTACTGTGGCTACTCCTGAGCCTGATTCCATTCTGGTCAGTATAGGTGGCTTAACCTGCTTGTTTCTGACTTGAGTGAGCTCACCCTTCCTTACAAATCATGGTGTAGCCCTGCTTCCAGGGGCTCACTATACTAATGCCCAACTTATGACAATTAATTGGCCTAGAACTATGCTGCTGAGAGCTACTGGGCTCCAAAAGATCCACAGCCTCCCTCCAATAGGAACAATTACAGGTATGCTCAACCATACCCAACTTAATTTAATTTTAATGACCAAAGCACTTTATTTTTAGATAACTTGTGCAAATGACTAGTGCTTAAAAATAAATAAATAACAGTAGCATGACCACATACAGGAAACAAGACTAAACTTTGTTTTTAATCAAAAGGATAATTAAATCACTTAGAAACTCTTGAAATCTATCACAAATTAGGTTAATAGGCCCATATGAAATTGCTCTTAAAATTATTTTGTAAACAGAGTTCAGTAGATTTAATGTAATTTAATTAAATTTAAGTAAAAACAGGCTGAAATTAAATTAACTTATGGTGTACCATACACAAAATAAAAATCAATGGTTTCTATTCTGCAATGTGAGCATACAAAACAATTATTTTTGAAATTATCTCAAAAAAATAGAATCAATTAATCTGTAATTATTTATTAAATGACTACTACGTGCTAGGTGCATAATGTCAGGGGAGCAATGAGCACATAATTAATTACCAGGTTAAATATGAAAAGAATCAATACAAATAAGTATAAGGTAGTCATGAAGGAGTGTCACTAGATTTTGCAGAAATCAGGGAAAGTTTCATGTAGAGATTTGTGCTTGAGCTTTGTCTTACAAGAAGCTAGATTTGAAGCTAGAGGGAGGAGGAAGTACATTCTATGAATGAGGGATAGTCAATGCAAAGGCAGGGAAACAATAGCTGGAGTGCTATGTGTGAAAACCAGAATGGTCAGTTTCACTGAACTACAGAATGTGGGAGGAGATTAATTAACACTCATATATACCAACTAATAAACATTACAGTAATGTAAAAGATTATCATGTCAGACATCAAGAACAATTCTGTAGAAATCTATAGGATCATGACTTGGCAAAGAATTCAAGTGTCATGAAATCACAGTAAGTATCACCCAAGATTTAGGAAATATAACCATGAAGAAGTGAAGAACTTGTAATCTGATATTCTGGAAGACAAAGGATCTAGGATTACAACCAAATATAACCTACACAGAAAACTGAGTAGAATTCTATATGGGAAAATTGATCATTTAATGAAATTAAATTATTGATTAAAAATACCAGAGAAATATACCATAGAAAATAAAATACCATAGAAAATTTAACTTTCCAACACAGGAGTAAGAGAAACATAAAAAGGTAAGCATGTGCAAGAAATCATAAGAGACTTAAAATAAGGTTAAACAGTTTGTATTCTATATTAGGAGAGGATACATATGAGAACTTTATCATCATGAGGCATATTAGAGGCAGTAACACAGAGGGTTGGGTGTGATTCTATTATGTTGATATGTTCTCAGAAGAAAAATGGAAGATTGAAAAACAGGAGTATTTCAGGAGAGAGGGAAAAGAAAAGGAAGTATAAGAAAAATTATCTCAAATAAATGCCATGCACATGAAAGAGTTTAGATAGTGTAGGAGTCAGTGAGGGTGGATGGACAAGAACTGAACTCTCTCATCTGGACTGGTTCAAAGAGAGAAAAATACAAATGCACACAATTGCCAAGATAAATTTATTTTACCCCAAAGAGAAGTAAGATGGAAATGGGCTAAGAGAAAGGAGTAAGTTAAGACAGAGCTGGGTAGTGGTCAGAAGAAAAATAGACTCTTAAAGCCCCTTTAAAAATGAGATAAAAAAGAGAAGAGTAAGTCTAAGAGAAGTGAATGGAGGGAAATACACAGCAAACATAATAGTGAATGTAAACAGGATGAACTTATCCATAAAATGGAAGAGGATAGCAGAATGAATTAAAAACCAAATCCTAACAATATGGTGTTGCAAGAAATACATCTGGGACAGAGAGATACACATAGAGTTAAAATAAAGAGTTGAAGCAGAATATATTACCTGTCACCATAGCAACTCTTTATGGTCCAGTTCCTTTTTGTTTGTTTTCTCATTTTCTACACTACTTCTTGACTTTGGACTTCATCTTAGTATTGATTTCTGCTTACTTCTGAGGATGGGGGAGAGATGTGTGGCCTGAACTTCTTTTTCTTTATGTTCTGCTGTTTTCACAGCTTAGTTAAAATTTTGGTGCTTCAAAAGTGGCCTGTTCCCTTTCCTCTGAATATAAGCTCTATAAGTTCTTGACCTAGATTTGGGTCTGTTGGATTGTGTATTATTGAATATCAGTAGACTGCTATTAGATTTAAAACTGATATGAAACAGATGAAATATTCCAAAAGTATAAGATACTAAAAATAACATGAAAAAATAGAGAATTTAAGCAACAAATTCACAGAAAAAGAAATCAAGGAAGCCAAAAAAGATCTCTCAAAGAGAGCATTTTTTTGTTTTGGGGTTTTTTTTCATTTTTAAATTATATTTTATTTTTCCCCAATTACATGTAAAGAAAATTTTATCTGTCATTTTTAAAAATTTTGAATCCCAAATTATCTCTGTCCATCTCTCACCTCTCCCCTCCCACAGATGGTAAGCAATTTGATAGAGGTTATACATGTACAATCACATTAAACATATTTCCACATTACTCATATTGTGAAAGAAGACACAGATCCAAAGGAAAAAAAAAACACTAAAAAATATAGAAAGAGAAAAATACATGATTCAATTTACATTCAGATTCCATCAGTTCTTTCTCTAGAGGGGAGTGAATTTTCATCATGAGCCCTTTGGAATTGTCTTGGATCATTGTATTACTGAGAACAGCTAAGATATGCATAGTTGATCATAGTACAGTATTGCTGTTACTGTATACAATGTTCTGGTTCTGCTTACTTCATTTTGCATCAGATCATATAAGTCTTTCCAGGTTTTTCCATTACAATCATATACCAGCTTGTTCAGCCATTCCTCAATTCTTTGCCACCATGAAAAGAGCTGCTATAGGAGTGGAGCTAAGATGATGGAGTAAAAGCAGTGACTTGCTTGAGCTCTCCTCCAAACCCCTCCAAATACCTATAAAAAATGGCTCTAAACAAATTAAAAAGCAGCAGAACCCACAACTAGACATAGTGAAACAAATTTACAGTTCAAGACATCCTGGATGGTTGATCAGAAAGGTATATCATGCCAGGCAGGGAGAGGAGCATAATTCGGCATGAGTGTGCAGGCAAGGCAGGCCTCATCCAACGTGGAGCAGGCCTCAGAGAACTGAATCACAGGCAGCTGTGGTGCTTTCCAGACTTCTCAAACCAACAAACACCAAAGACAACTTAGAAGGTCAATGGGAAAAGTCTGTGTGTGTGATGAGAGAGAGAGAGAAGCACGGGGTTCCAGCCCCAGTCCCTGAGTGTGGCCCTGGGGTGGCGGCTGCCTCAAGATTGATGGGGAATCCAGTGGCTGAACAAAGAGGGATTGCAGGGTTCTCTCTGCTGGTGCTGGATTCTCTTGCTTTGCCCATGATTGGATCTGGGTCACAGTTCTGGGTGGTGATCCTGAGGCAAGGAAGAGTGCTGGCCTGGTTGAGCTTGTAGTGGCAGTGGAGAGGAAATCCTCCTCATAGTTTCAAGACAGAAAAGAGTGCTCACAGTCACTCATAGACCAGAGCACAGGCTAGGAAAGGAATAAACACTTCCCCCTTGAACATACCACCTTGGAAGAACTGAAAATTTACAAGTCCCTAGAAGTATCTCTGAAAACAGCTGCACAAAAGCCCAAAGCTTGGGACAGTACATTCTCCACACTAGAAGCAGAACCCTACCTTAACAGTTTATAACTCAAGTAATTGGCTGAGATCATGAGCAAGCAAC
>NW_020954583.1:17418189-17418553 GCF_900497805.2 Vombatus ursinus
CCAAAAAGAGTCAGACCATAGAACCTTACTTTGGTGACAAAGAAGACCAAAACATACAACCAGAAGAAGACAACAAAGTCAAAGCTCCTACATCCAAAGCCTCCAAGAAAAATATGAATTGGTCCCAGGCTATGGAAGAGCTCAAAAAGGATTTTGAGAAGCAAGTAAGAGAAATAGAGGAAAAACCGACAGTGATGCAAGAAAGTCATGAAAAACAAGTCAAAAGCTTGCTAAAGGAGACCCAAAAAAAATTGAAGAAAAAACACCTTAAAAAATAACCTAACCCAAATAGCAAAAAGGTCCAAAAGGCAATGAGGAGAAGAATGCCCTAAAAAGCAAAATTGGCCAAATGGAAAAGGAAGTC
>NW_020954583.1:17418563-17443564 GCF_900497805.2 Vombatus ursinus
TAGATAGAGGGCACAGGATGAGTTGAAGATGAAGGGGTGATATCTGGAAAATAAAATTAATAGAAAGGTAGATCAATGGAATAGAGTAGACATACAATTTACAGCAGCAAATTAATATAATAACCTTGTATTTGACAAGTGTAGAAACAAGATTTTGGGATAAGAATTTGTATGGCAGAAACTGGACATAGATCTCTATTTTCTTTGAGGCTTTGGATGTAGGGGTTTTGACTTTGTTGTCTTCTTAATGTGTGTTTTGATCTTCCTTGTCACCATAATAACTTTCTATGGTCAGAATTATTTTTCTGTTGTTTGCTCATTTTCCAGCCTATTTCTTTACTTTTAACTCTATGCTAAATGGGGCTCTGCTTCCCAAGTGGAGGGGGCATTGTTCCAAGCTTTAGGGTTTTTGTGAAGATGTTGTCAGAGGTAATTCTGGGGACTTGCAAGTTTTTGGCTCTTCTAAGAGTATGATCTAGGGAGAGGTGTGATTACTACTCTCCTGTACTGTACATTGGTTTGTGAGTATCCACAAGCATTCTTTTCCACCCTGGAATAGTGACCAGGGTCCCTCCTCCTCTGTGGCAGCAAGCTCTGCTGTGCTAGTGCTCCTCCTTGCCCTGGGACTGAGATCCAGTACTGCAACCCAGATCCAAGTATGGGCAATGTAATAGAAACCTGGTGCCAGCAAAGGGACCTATGTAATCTCCTTCTGACCTCCTTATCATCTGAGGGCTGAGAGGTTTAGAAATTGCCACTACTGCCACTGATTCAGTTACCCCCAAAGCCTACTCCTGGTTTTCTGGAGCTTGGTGTATGCAAGTGTGGCCTGCACTGAACAGTGCTCCACTTTCATCCTGATGCAATGGACCTCTACTGCCAGCCTTCTAAGTTGTCTTGGATTGGGAAATTGTTTCACTCTGTCATTTTTGGGGTTCTGCCACTCTTCAACTTGTTTCGGGGTGTTATTTAAAGGTGTTTGTAGGTAACTGGGAGAGAGCTCAGTTGAGTTCTGACTTTTCTTTGCCATCTTGGCTCTAATCATCAGCATTTCTACATATTACCAATAAAACCCTGCAGGAAGAGATGAAAAGAGAAAAATCCATTTAAAATTACTGCAGGTTATATAAAATTAGTGGCAATCTACCTTCTAAATAAACCCAGGGATTATACTAACAAAATTACAAAACACTTTTCATTCAGATAAAGACAGACCTAAACAACTGGAAAAATATTAATTGCTCATGAGTAGACTGAGTCAATATATAAATGACAAGTCTACCTAAATTTATTTATTCAGTACCTAATCAATCAAACTACCAAAGAATCATTTTATATATCCAGAAAAATAATAACATCCTTCAGGAAGAAGAAAATGTCAAGAATATCAAAGGTATCAATGAAAAAAAATGGGAAGGAAGGTGGCCTAGCAGTACTAGATTTCAAACTATATTATAAAGAAGTTATCAAAACAGTCTGGTACTGGCTAAGAAATAAGAGTGGTAGATCAGTGAATACATTAGGTATACATTCCACAGTAGTAAATTACCATAGTAATCTAATATTTAATCAACCCAAAGATCCAAGGTTTTGAAATAAGAATTCAATATTTGCCAAAAATTGCTGGGGAAAACTGGAAAGCAGTTTGGCAGAAACTAGGCATAGACACATGTCACAACAAAAAACAAGATAAGGTCAAACTGGTCGTGACTTAGATGTAAAAAAATGACATCATGAGCAAATTAAGGAAAGATGAAAAATTTTACCCATTAGATTTATGAAGAGAAAAATTTGACTAAACAAGAGATAGGGTTATAGGAAGCATAATGGATAATTTTTGTTGCATGAAATTAAAAAGATTTTGCACATTTGTAATTTGTCATATGAATAGGCAGTTTTCAGAAGTTATTAAAGCCCTCTCTAATCATATGAAAAAATTATTTAAATCACTACTGATTAGCTAGACACAAATTAAAATAACTCTGAGGTACCACCTCACCTTAGCTAATATGAGAGAAGCAGAAAATGATAAAAGCACAAATAAAACCAATGTAGTCAAAGTTACAAGGAAAGGTGGGAGGAGAATTTATGGCTAGTTTCTCTGTTGAAGACCTCATTTCTCAAATAATTCAGAAATTGAGCCAAATTTATAAAAATATGAGCCATTCTCCAATTGATACATGATCAAAGGATATGAATAGGCAGTTTTCTAGTTATTAAAGTCCTCTATAATCATACGAAAAAAATGCTCTGAGTCACTACTGGTTACTGAAATGCAAATTAAAACAACTCAGAGGTATTACCTCAGATTGGCTAACATGAGAGAAAAGGAAAGATACGAATGCTAGAGGCGATGTAGAAAAATTAGGACTCTAATGCATCATTGAAGGAGTTGTCAACTGGTCCAACCATTCTAGAGAACATTTTGGAACTATGACTAAAAGGCAATAAAACTGAATAACTTTTTGACCCAGGTCTCTATCCCAAAGAGATTAAGGAAAAAGGAAAAGACCTATATGGACAAATACTTGTAGCAGCTCTTTTTGTAGTGGCAAAGAATTAAAAGTTTAGGGGACGCCCATCAGTTGGGGAACAAGTTATGCTATATGATTGTGATAGCATAATATTGTGCTATAAAAATGATGAGGGGATGGTTTAAGAAAAACCTAGGAAGACTTATGTGAATTAATACAAAATAAAGTGGTCAGAACAAAAAGAAAATTGCTCATATAAGAGCAATATTGCAATAATGAACAAACAGGTTATGTTCTTAAACAATTACAAGATTGAAATTGTTTCAGTTTCTCTTTTCTGACAACATCCAGGAGATGAAAGCCCTGATTACCAGATCTTAAGTACTATTTCCTGAGCCAGGAAGGCCTTAGAGCCCTGAGAATCAGACTTAGGGTTTTGACCATATTTGCATGTGCTCTTTGGATCTAGATATAAAAGGTAGACTACTCAGACCCAGGTTTTTAAGCCATGGGTCTACCTTAGAGGAAGGATTCCAGGCCAAGTGCAGCTGCCATCCCTGGAGGAAAGCCCTGAGAAGCCAGGGTGCTGAGACACAAGCGCACTGGAACGTTAGACTTGGAACTTGGTGGGACAAATATTGCATAGGAACCGAGTTAAATTGTGAGTCTAATCCCCTTCTGCAGAGACTGAGGCAGGGTAAGGGAGGATTATTCTCTCCTACTCACTCAGGGTTTGTATGTTTGTTCTTGCTGTACCTTTGAAGTCAATATTCATTTATAAAGTCTTATCTGACTTTTAAGCTGTGGGAGGAAACTGGTTGCAGAAGACCCCTAAAATTGGAGGAACATGAGTTTCTCAGGAAAAATGTTGACTTGTGTCATGTCTAGTGTTGTTTGTAGATTCTGCTACCTTGGAAGATTTCTAAGAGGAAAATGCAGCCAGCCATAAAGGCTGCTGTAAAAAAAAATTTTTTTAAAATGTAGCCAGAGAGCTTAGAATTTTAGGGAAGATTAATAAAGTTTCATACTTGAAACAATCCTCCAGGTTTTTTGCAATCTGTTTTGTTTCTTGTTTTTTTGTTTTTGTTTTTTTATTTGTTTTTTGCTAAGCATTGGAGTTAAGTGACTTGCCCAGGGTCACACAGCTAGTAAGTGTTAAGTGTCTCTATCCATTGTGCCACCTAGCTGCCTCAGTTTTCTGCAATCTGATGCTAAACCCTCTGTCCCAGTAAGCAGCAACTTACTCTCACTTCAGATTTTCAACAGGACAGAAGGTTTGAAGAAGAAAAACACTGTAAGATACTTTCTCTCTATCATTTCAACCATAGACAATTTTGGGTTATGGAGATAAAATCAGATAAGCAAAGAAAAAAACTTATTACTTGTTTGTGAAAATGTATTACAAACTAATTAGAGATTAAATTGGTAACTGAAATTAATAAATTTGCTTTAAATTTCCAAATTATGGTTTGAAGATTTTTGTAAATGCTGAAATATTTAAAGAAGAATGTGACTCCCACCATAAAATTTTGAAATGGAGCTAACTGAAAGCAGTGGGCTTTAGAAGTGTTGGCAGTTACCTATCTTTCGAAAAATTGAGAATTTTTTTTTGAATGCTATATTTATGATTGTAAATTCAGATGTAATAGAGTTTGCCCTAAAACTAAATTATAATGTGGTCTCATTTAAAGTGAAATAATTGTGATATTTGACTCTTTATTGGTAGATCAGACCTAAATGGAAAATACATTTGGTATTTGGCATTAAGGGGACAGAAGCTGCATAAATTAAGAATTAAAAGTGTAATTATTCTCTATTTTTTTAATATGAATAGTATAGAATTCCAAATTGATGGATGGATGAAGCAATTTATTATGTAAGATAATTTGGATTTGCATTCAACTGATTTGATGCTATTTATTTGACTGGCAAAAAAAAGTTTTATGGTATGAATTAAAAGTTTGCAATATTATTTATGTTACTGTTAGGCTTTTAATTTTTTTTTTTTTTTTTGGTGAGGCAATCAGGGTTAAGTGACTTGCCCAGAGTCACACAGCTAGTGAGTATTATGAGTCTGAGGCCAGATTTGAACTCAGGTCTTCCTGACTGCAGGACCAGTGCTCTAACTGCTGCACCACCTAGCTGTCCCAAGGCTTTTAATTTTTTTGTATTGTAATTTGGGGGGATTCATTGTATAAGAATTGCTGCTAATTTGAAAATTGATATCCAGAGGGTAATACAATTGTATCATTGGAAAATTAACTCCCCTTTAATAGAGGCTATGGTTCTTATGGTTTTAAAAAATCCTGCCAGGTATTTAATTGTATATTTTGCTTAAAAATGAAAAATGCAATTACTTAGAGTTTAGGAAAATATCACAGACTTTGTGAAAATATAAGTGAAGTTCTTGAGGGACTTGCTAGATTTTCAGTCCCCTGGATCTTCAACTTTAGTAAGGTCATAAATCTTATTAACTCTGTGAGAGAAGTTGCTGAAAAAATGTTGTGAAGTTCTAAAATAATAAAATGGTTTAATTAGAAAATAGGTTATCTCACAACTGAAGTAAAGGAGTTTACATGTTTATTTTATAAAGAGTTATTTTTATTTGATAGATTGGCTATTGCTTATGAAAATTATGAAAGTGTACCTAGAATAGTATGTATTGAAGTTACATCTTTGAGTCAACTTAGTATCAAGAGAGCTCAAATTTAAAGATCGTGTGATGTTAGGAATAACTATGCAATACCTTGAGATCTAAATATGTTAGACTCAAAATTTACAATGGCCAGTGTTTTTCTGGGTATGATTGAACCATCATTCATTGTATGTGTGTAATCAGAATGTGATCATTTTTTTAATTTCCAGTGATTGATGTCTGTTCCAAGATGGATTTGAAACAAAAAGGATAAATATGATACAATGTTGTTTGCAAGAACAAACCCCAAAATATGAAATAATTATAAAATGAAATTTATTAAGTCATTTGGTAGAGGAGAATGAGCCAGAAAGGAGGTGCAACTTGTTGTCCTGGCTTTGGAAGGTTTACACTATATAGAATTGGGATTTAGAGAATAGTGCCTGCAAATGAACCACATGTACACAGTTATGCAATTTTGGTGAGAGGGCAGCCTGACCACAACGCAAGCTTGGGTGGACCCATCACAAGTCCTGGGTATGGTAACCCAAAGCAAGAGTAATTTGGGTGAATCCAGAACTTAGGGGAACTCAAAATTCCTTTCAAGTGATCTCTAGCATTCCTAAAGAGTTATTGAGGTCAGGTGACATTCTAGGTACAGACAACCTTTAATCACATAGACTTGGATTTAAACAGTATAATTTTTTTTTCTGAACAACATAATAAATCATTTTCCTACAATGAAGTCATACAAGTATATATGTTTATTGTTGACTGTTATTGAAACAACATGGGGAAAATAATAATAGCTATACCTAGGCTATGATTAATAATTTGAGATAAAATCTCTTGGGACCATAATTTGATAAGGTTCTGAGTTTTGATTTATGGTATGATTGTCTAAATTATCAATGAATCTATAATCCACCATGTAAGGGAAATGCCAAGTGCTGCTCAAAGGGGATATGATATGAGATCTGCTACAGGCGAATGTCTACGTATAGTAAGGTTGTAGTACGTAGTAAGGTTGAGAGGACAACCTTGCAAATGCGGTGGAGGATCATCTTGATTCACTTTCCCTATTGTGCTATTTCCTTCTGAACAGGAAATTTTCCTACTTGGTTAATTTTGAATCTGGCTGTGGTACCCTGTGAATAATATGTAACTTTGCTGTATAATTGGCTGTTACAAAATAAAGGCTGACTCTTACCTGGAATCAAACTGAGTTAAGGAAGCTTCATGCTTATATCAGGTCAGTTGGTGCTCTTGAAGGGGACAGTCTTGATATTGTTACAATTAGGGATAGTAAACTGTAAAAATGTGTCTATGTATATGTATGTGTTATACATAGATGTGTTACAATACTCAACATCTATGAGTTACTATAATGGGATGCAAGTATGAAAAATCTTACTATTTAAAATTTTTCTATTCTGAATTTGTAGTAAATTCATGTATAGCATTAGGTTCTTAAAGTATTTCATCCTTTCTGGATGATTTAAGATAATATATCCTGAAAGGGTGGATAGGACAAAAATATGATGTGATAAAGGTGTAAAAAATTTAAATCAATGGAGTAATAAATTTAATTCTGAGACAAGCAACAAGATTAGTTTCTCTAAAAACTAATATGTAATTGACTTCAAAATGTTTTTATTAAGAACAATGATAAAAGGACAAGTATAACTTGTCCTTTAATTTCATAAGGCATGAATAGGTTTTTACCACATGAACTAATTATTAGAAAACCAAATTTCAGAGGAACATCCCTCCAGAACTTCCTTGGAAAAGAGGCTTATTCCAGAATTTCTAAGGAAAGATATTTCCACATATTACATGGGACAACTGAGACCTAAGATAAAATAAGTCTATAAAAGATAATTTAATATCTACTTAGTTTGCCTCTGTTTAACTGGGTTTGTTTCCTTGGGAGATATAAGAGATTATGACTCTACTTAACTAAGTTTGTTCAACTTTTATGACATTGAAGGAAGCATGAGATTCTGAATTTGTCTTTTTTTAAAACTTTTTTATGCTTTTGATCATGTGTGTTCTTTAAATATCTGGGAAATATCCCTATTTTTGGTAGTGTACTTGTTTCCTGGTGCATATCTAAGTTCTCTGACTTTTAACCCCTGATGTTTAACCAGTTTGATCTCTCTGACTATGAGTTTGCCACCAATCTGGTCCTTATCACTCCTTAAAGGAATTCTATGAAAGCTCTTGATAGTAAAGAATATGCATCTAAGGAAGACAGGTAACCGCTTCTCTAGTTGTACCTCTCCTAGTACAGGAATGTTGGACTTTAAGCTCAAAGTGGTGGGGAGTGGGAGGGGACTATGGCAAAAATTTATGGCCTCATTTGAACCTAAGCCTATGTGACTCAGAACTATACCTGCTGCTAAAAGACCAGATTTATTTAATGTTTAATTTAGGACCTAGGTTATGCTGACCTGAAATCTAATCAGATCTGAAGAATGATTCAAGGACTTTGAGGAATCTTCTTCCATTATACATCTCAAGAAACCCACATGACTTATCTGGAAACTGACTCCATGCTGGCCAGTCAGCTACTATTTTCCTTATTCCTTTGTTTGAAACCTATATAAAATGTAACTTGCAGATATTTGCAGTAGGCTGCCTTTTTTTCTGTTCTCCCCTCTGCTGTATGACAATAAATTTCTTTCTAAATTATTCCAGTTATGCATTTTGTTCTCAGCTAACAAAAGACATAGTATGAAGCCTTAAAAGTCACCAGAAGACTATTGTTGAAAAAGAGATAGTTTTTTTTTTCTTTCAGAGAAAAATTTGTGGTCATTAAAAGAACTGCACAATAGTTCTTCAGGGATGGAAGAAAATGCATTTTGTTTTTCTCTGCATTTTTCAGTGATCAAGTTTTGAGTAATACTATATGTAAGAGAGAATACTTTTGATAGTCTATCTAAAATACCTTTCATGTGTGTTGCTGATTTTAATACTGAAGCCTGACTACTTGTTGAAGACATGAACAATGTCCAAACATACTTCTGTGATTCAAGTACAGCTTGTTTAAAAGCATTCAAAGAATACAAAAGGTGTCTTTTTTTTCAGTCCTTAAACTCATAAGAAGGACTCTAGCCAAATGAATCAAGCACAGAGTCTGGAATTCATTTACCACTTTATCACTGACTTTTTCAATAAGGTTGAGCAAATTATTTTGTCATAGTAACTCAGAATGATGGTTAATGCAATTTTCTGGTTGGTTAGAAATCATATTTTGTTTCAGCCTTCGTTGAAAACTATTTTTAAAATGTTGGCCTTCTCACTGCTACTGAGTCTTCATTACCCACCCACTTCTTAAATCTTAAATTCTTAAATGGGGAGGGCTGATGCCCAGTCACCTACTAACATGAGCTGAAGATCCCAGAGCAGGGTGGGACACCATGCTGGGGGGCCAAGGTACTTTCTTTTGCCTTTTAGTAGGAGAGGTCTGGGACCTCTCTTGTTCAGATGGAAGAGTATTGGCCCATGTGGTTGGTGGAAGTTTTCCCCTGGGAAAGACTATGTCCAGCATTTCTGTCACTATCATCATACTGTCCCTATTGAGTATCTTCATAGTTTTCATCTTGATAACCCAGTGTTATCCGACTACTCAGTCATTGGCACTGAGGCATGTTCTCCCTTCCTCAAGTCTACCAGATGCATAGGGACATGTCTGAGTTGGACAGGCCATATGAGTACTCTGGCCAACAGAACAGGAATCCAGCTTTGGAGATAGCCAAGGCACATTGGAAGAGGACTCTGGCAACAGCAGCTAGATTCACTTTCTTGTACCAGAATCTCTGAAGTAATGAGCAGCCCAACCCAGATCTTGTCCTGTTTTGACCAAGGAAGAAGGTTGAGAGTCTTGTCTTGGGTCTTACAATCAAAAGCCAGAGAAATTTTCCTACATATATCTAACAAACTATATGTAATAAATAGCAAATACACTATTTCTTCTCTTGATCGCATTCCTCCCTGTCTTATCCGGCATCTGTTCCCTTAACTCTCTAACATTGACTCTCTCACAGCCTGCAGTATTGGTTCCTTCCCTGATGCTTATAAACACATGTAAGCCTTTCCCATCCATAAGAAAGGTAATTAAATCCTGGTAGGTTTATTATCGATTTTCAAAAACATTCCCCAGGAAGACAGCAGACCTACCTACTCTTAATGACAAACTCACATATTGACACCTTGGTGTCTCCTACTTCCTGTTTTCTTGCCCTACTGCCAATCACACCTCACTAAAATAAATGCCAACCCTGAAGTATTGTTACCATCAACTTCCTTTACTACTCTTCACATGTTCCTGAGTGGGGCTGGAGGAAGTCTTACAACCATGCTGACTCAATTCACTACAAATTTGCTATCTAATGTCAATTGGACCTTCACTTTAATATAGATTCTCCATCCAATTTGCCACAGAGGCTGTTCCAAACTTCTTCTGCCCTCAATCCTCCAAGAGCATCCCTTTGTTCATACTCTCATCCAAAAAACTTCCCATCACTGAAAAAGAGATAGTTTACCAAAAGCTCCTCCTTTTCCTCTTCATCTCATCTCACATAGACCTGACAATATGCAAAACAAATTTGTAAGATATTAGTCATGTCTGAAAATATAGTTCTTATTCACTTGGCCTATAATTCCTTCCTAAAGGCTCAGAAAGGGGCTGCCTGTCCTGACCAAAATTTTGCAATTCATTTAATACCTTGTAATCAGCTCATTTTCCACATTTAGGTTACAAGCTTTCAAGACCAATTTCCTTGCACATGAAAGAAGGTAAGTGTAGGATTTGTATTGAAGCCTGAGTATAGTTTTCATTATCAACCCCATGAACATATTTTTTCCAGTGTTTAATCTTGCTTCACCTTGAGACTTCCAGCAGAACCTCCATTAATACCTTCAAGGAAATGAACTGCAATTACTTAAATATTTTACCTTTTTCAGGCTTTTGTGTTTGATATTACTTACACAGTTATTTAAATAACTATTCAGATCAATTCTGAAGGTATGACTTTCTTTTCCCCAATCCTTGATGGTAGAGTTCATGTTTTCTCATCTTGAATCTTGAAGTACTCAAGATTCAGGCTGCTTCACAAATCAAATTCCAAACAAAATGACTTGTTGAGGTGGGTAGTTCAGAATTTCAAATTAAAATGCATACATGCATATATTCCTGAAAAGAAATAAACTAGTAATAATTTACAGATTAATTCTGATTTTGTGTCATTCAGAATGAGCTCCACATTTCCTTATTCTTGTGCTTAAAAAGGCACTTCTTTGAAGAGGTGAAGGACAATGGGTGAAAAACATTGTCAAACTTAAATAATATCTCTGAACTTTTTTCTCTCTAGTTTTTAAAAGAATGGTCTTATATGTGAAGAGGAACATAGGATATATTCAGAAATTAGGTGATGTAAAAAACTAAAGAGATCAATAAACATGATTATTTTAAAATGTTAAGGAAAACATAGTTTAGTATCTTTTGAAGAGAAATATTAAATAGAAATGCATTACTCACAGTATTCTAAAATAGAGCTGTTAAGCAGTTCCTGAGCCATACAAGAAACTATACTATGTTTTGATTTGACATTCTTTTCTGTGTTTCTTTAACGCTTTCTTATAGACCACATTCCTCTTGTCTGAACTCTAGGATGCATATTTATTCTACATGAGTTATGGATATATGGCTCTGCCTTCAGGAGAATAGGTGCCCCTGTATCACTTGAGTTTAAGGAATAGTAACTGTTTGATAGCCACTTTATTTCTGAATGATCTCTTTGGAGGCTAGAAGAATGCCAGGGGCAGATCTGGGGGGACCACAATACAATGAATAAAATTGTTGGGTTCATTATTCGTTCCCTGTACCAATTTTTTGTGCTATTTTTGAAATACAGCAGCTAGGTGGCACAGTGGATAGAGTTCTAGGCCTGGAGTAAGGAAGACTCATCTTCCTGAGTTCAAATCTGGTCTCTTCTAGGAGGAAATTACCTTTAATCTAGGCAGGTTATATTTTTATAAGTATTCTTCCATTTCATTTACATTATTATATGTTTTGGCATTTAATTGGGCAAAATAACTCCTAATAATTGCTTTGATTTCATCTGAATTAGTGGCATATTCGCCCTTTTCATTTTTGATACTAGTGATTTGGTTTTCTTCTCTCTTTGTAAAGACAGACCTAGTGCTAGGGACCAGAAGTGATCTCAAGCTGTGGCTGTGAGTAACGAGGAGAAAGCATAGATCTGGTGAGTGCAGCACAGAAGGGAGCAAGAACATTTTCAGGACAACATGCCTGGGAGTCCTAACTGTAGCTTAGGTAAGGAGAGGAGTCCCTGAGATTGAGCCCCCAGATAGAATTCAGAAAACAGTAGTAAGAAGGATCTGAGGCCTAGGGCAACATTACCCCCAACTGGGGATTAAAACTTGATTATAATAATATTAAGTTGCAAAAAATAAAATAAGACAAAATAAAAATGAATGAACAAAGGAAAAAGACCCCAATCATAGATAGCTATTTTGGTGTAAAGGAAGATCTGGGTATATAGTCAGAAGAATATAGTAAGATTAAAAAAAAAGCCACTCCTAACCCAAAGAGTAACATCAAGTGGTCACGAGTACAAAAGAATTCTTAGAAGTTAAAAAGGAATTCAAAAATCAAATAAGAGAGAATGAGGAAAAATTAGGAAAAAATAAAAGCAATTCAAGAATATTAGGAAAAGGAAGTCAACCAATTGGAAAAGGAGGTCTAAAATCTTAATGAAGGAAATAACTCCTTGAAAACTAGAATTGGGCAAGAGGAATCAAACGACATTAATAGACACCAAGAAATAATAAAACTGGGAAAAATAAGAAAAGAATCTGAAACCTATCATTAGAAAAACAACTAATCTGGAGAACAAATCAATGAGAGACAATATAAGAATTGTCAGACTACCTAAAAGTTATGATAAAAAAGGAATCTGCATACACTATTACAAGAAATTATTAAAGAAAATTGCCCTGAAGTTCTAGAACAAGAGGATAAAGTAGAAATTGAAAAAAACCTACTGTTCATCACCTGAAAGAGATCCCAGGAAGAAAACTTATAGGAATATCATAGCCAAGTTTTAAAACTGCTAGGTTAAGGTGAAAATATTGAAAGCAAGAAGAAAAAAATTAAGCATACATCTGGTGAGTGCAGTATAGCAGGAGGCAAG
Source organism: Vombatus ursinus (assembly GCF_900497805.2). Taxonomy (NCBI): domain Eukaryota; kingdom Metazoa; phylum Chordata; class Mammalia; order Diprotodontia; family Vombatidae; genus Vombatus; species Vombatus ursinus. The sequence goes on from NW_020954583.1 coordinate 17,430,893, forward strand.
AACATTTTCAAGACAACATGGCTGGGAGTCCTAACTGTAGCTTAGGTAAGGAGAGGAGTCCCTGAAGTTGAGCCCCCAGACAGAATTCAGAAAACAGTAGTAAGAAGGATTTGAGGCCAAGGCAATATTACCGGCAAATTGGGATAAAATCTTGATTATAATAATATTAAGTTGCTAAAAATAAAATAAGACAAAACAAAAATGAAGAATTTAAATACTGCAGAAAAACAATCAGGATTTCACAAGATCTAGCAGCTTCTACTCTAAAAGACAGTAGGTCTTGGAACATTATATTTCAAAGAGCAAAAGAGCTGGGATTGCATCCAAGAATAACTTACCTAGCAAAGTTGAGTATAACTTTGAATAAAAAAAAAAGTACATTTGATGAACTGAAAGATTTTCAGGTACTTGTAACAAAAATTCCAGAACTTGATGGAAAATTTGATATCAAAAATCCAGAAGAAATATAAATAAAACATTAAGGATTAATTAGAAGTCAAATTGTTAACTTATTCTATATATTAAAATGTTATCAGTATTCTTAAAAACTCATCATTATTTAGATAGTTTTGAAAGAAAGGCTGGGGCTGAGTTGTGTATGATGGGATGATTCTAAAAAACAAAATTGGAATGGAAAAATATAAGGAAGCAATTATATTATAAAAATGGGGCATTAAAGGATGAACTAATATAGAGAAAGCAGGTGGGGGTGGAGAGCTGGTAATATTGGAACCTTACTTTCATCTAGGTTGAAAGGGATACAACATATACAGCTAGAAGGGTGTAGTAGCTTTCTGAACATGTAGAGAGGGGAGAAAACTGGGGGACAAGGAGGGGGGAGGACTTTTAGAGGGCTGTGTAGATTAGGATTTGGGAAGGTGGAGGAATGATAGGTTGAGGGAATTTTTGGAGGGGTATTTGGATTGAGATTAGAGGGTAGAGGGAAGGAACAGGGAGGCCTCTTGGAAAAGTGGGTAAAATGGGGGTGGGATATTGGGGGGAGAAAATAAGGTAACAGGGATAGGATATAAAAAGAAATCGTGAGAAAAAAATAAGATGGAGGGAAATTCACAAATAGTAATTATAACTGAATATGAATGGGATGTTTCTAGTAGCTTTCTTTGTGGTGGCAAAGAACTGGAAATTGTAGATATCCCCATCAATTTGGGAATAATTGAACAAGTTATGGTGTACAGTTGTGAAGGAATACTACTGTGGTATAAGAAATTATGAGCTCAGGGATCTTAGAAAGACATGGAAAGCCTTGCACAAAATGTTAGAGTGAAGTGAGCAGAACCAAGAGAACATTGTACATAGTAACAGCAACATGGATTTTAAGAATGAGTTTGAGCAACTAAGTCATTTTGACTATTATAAATACTCAAATTACTGAAGAAATATACTATCTGCATCCTAAGAAAGAAGAGATAAATAGAAGTGTATAGAATAATTTTACATATATATATGTATACATATGTGTATGTACACACATACATACACACACTTATTTGTGTCTAATGGTAGCCATCTCTATGGCAAGAGGGGGGAAGGAAAAAATTTATTGAAAAAAACTTTGTATTACAAATGGAGGAAATAACAAGTAGTACATAGTAGATTTGCAGTTTATGTGCAATCATCATTTTATTGTACTGTGTTATGGAAATGCTTGTTTTGTTCTGTGAAATGAAAATAAAATAAATTTATAATAAAAAAAATTTTAAAGAAAGCTAAAAAAACCTTTCAGAACATTTGTCCTCCATTAGCAACATAGCATTGAAGTATGAAATAAATGGAAGCAATATGATCATTACAGATTTAATGTATTTTTTGTTTGGTTTTATCTTATTTAATATTTTCCCCAATTAAATGTAAAAAGAATTTTAACATTTTTCAAGTTTTCAGTTCCAAATTCTCTCCCTCCTCCTTCATTGAGAAGGCAAGCAACAAAATACATTTCCATGCAAGTCATTCTGTGAAAGAAAACACAAACAAAAAGAACTAAGAAAAAGAAAGAAGGAAAAGAAAAAGTATCTTTCATCTGCATTCAGGATCTACCAGTTCTTTCTCTAGAGATGGACAGCACCTTTCATCATAAGTCCAATGATCTTGGATCATTGTTTTAATGAGAATAGCTAAGTTATTCATAATAGATCATTGTACAATATTGCTATTACTATGTACAATGTTATCCTGGTTCTGCTTATTTCACTTTGTATCACTTCGTATAAGTCTTTCCATGTTTTTCTGAGAGCATCCTGCTCACTTCTTAAAGCACAATAGTATTCCATCACCATCATATAAAACAACTTATTCCCCAACAAATGGATATCCCCTCAATTTCCAATTCTTTGCCACCACTAAAAGAGCTGCTATAAATATTGTTGTACACATAGGTCTTTTTCCTTTTTATTTTTTATTTCTTTGGGATATAGACCTAGTAGTGGCATTTCTTAGTCAAAGAGTGTGCATGGTTTTATAGCTCTTTGGGCATAGTTCAAATTGCTCTGTAGAATGATTGAATCAGTATACAACATCACCAACAGTACATTAGTGTTTTAATTTTCCCACACGCCTTCCAATAATTGTCATTTTTCTTTTCTAAGTCAATCTGACAGGTGTGAGGTAATGGTTTAGAATTGTTTTAATTTGCATTTTTCTCTTTAATAGTGATTTAGAGCATTTTTTATATGATCATAGACAGCTTTGATTACTTTGTCTGAAAACTGTCTGTTCATATTCTTCAAACAATTATCAATTGAGGAATGGCTCTTATTCCTATAAATTTGACTCAGTTTTCCATATGTTTGAGAAATAAAATCTTTATGATAGAAACTTACTATCAATTTTTTTCACAGTAATGATTACCAACTATGTATTTCCCTCCATCCTACTTTCCCCTTGTTTATCCTACTCTCTCTTTCTCCTTTTTAACCCTGTCCATTCTCAAAAGTGTTTTCCTTCTGATTTTTACCTCCCCAAAACTGTCCTCCCTTCTATCAGTTCCCTCCACTTCTTTTATCCCCACCCCTTCTTACTTTCCTGTATGGTAAGATAGAATTCTACTAACAACTAACTATATACATTATTCCCTCTTTGAGTCAATTCCAGTGAGAGTAAGGTTCACACACTACCCTCCCTGCTTCTCTTATTTTCCCCTCCACTGTAAAAACACTTTAGACCTCTTTTACATCACATAATTTATCCCATTCTACCTCTCCCTTTCCCTTTCTCCCAGTGCATTCTTCTTTCTCATCCCTTAATTTTATTTTTTATGTAACCATACCATCACATTCAGCTCACACCTCTTCTTTCTGTCTATGTATACTCCATCTAACTACCCTAATAATGGGCCATTGTTCTGACCTCACTGTTGTATGCCTGTGAAACCTGGACAGTATACCAACGCCATGCCAGGAAACTGAATCGCTTCCATTTGAACTGTCTTAAGAAGATTCTGAACATCACCTGGCAGGATAAGATACCAGACACTGAGGTCCTTTCCCAAACTACACTGTCAAGCATTCAAACTCTGCTTCAAAAAGCACAACTCCAATAGGCTGGCCATGTTGTTTGAATGCAAAATGTACACTTGCCAAAAAGACTGTTTTATGGAGAACTCACACAAAACAAGCATTCACATGGTGGTCAGAAGAAGAAATACAAGGGCACTCTCAAGGTCTCTCTTAAGAACTTTGGAATTGATTGTATGACATGGGAGACACTGGTACAGGACCACTTAACATGGCATGCCCACATCAGAGAAGGTGCTGTGCTTTATGAGCAAAGCAGAATTGAAATAGCTCAAAAGAAATGCAAGACACACAAATTTAGAGAATCCACCCCAAATGTTCACATGGACTATTTGTGCCCATGCTGTGGTAGAACATTCTGAGTTCATATTGGTCTAATCAATCACAGTCAGACACACTGAAACTTGGTTCTACTATAGTGATGTCATTTTGGTCCTCTTTGAGAACAAAGGACAACAACCAACCAACCAACCAACCAATCAATAATAAGAAAGTTTTTAGGAGTTATAAATATCATTTTCCTATGAAGGAATATAGACAGTTTAACCTTATTGAATTCCTTGTGATTTCTCTTTCCTGTTTACTTTTTTATGCTTTTCTTGAGTCTCATATTTGGAAGTCAAATTTTCTATTCTGCTTTAGTCTTTTCATCAGGAATGTTTGAAAGTCCCTATTGCATTGAATGTCCATTTTTTCCCCCTTAAAGATAATGCTAAGCTTTGCTGGGTAGGTGATTCTTGGTTGTAATCCTAGCTCTTTTGCCCTCTGATCATATTCATTGCCCCATGATCATATCATATTCCAAGCCCTCTGATCCTTTAATGTAGAAAGTGTTAAATCTTGTCTTATCCTGACTGTGGCTCCATGATATTTGAATTATTTCTTCCAAGCTGCTTGCAGTATTTTCTCCTTGAAAGGTCTGGAATTTGCCTATAATATTCCTGGGAGTTTTCATTTTGGGATTCCTTTCAAGAGGTGGTTGGTGGATTCCTTCAATTTCTATTTTACCCTTTGGTTCTAGGGTATCAAAGTAGTTTTCCTTGATAATTTCTTAAAAGATGATGTCTAGGCTCTTTTTTTGATCATGACTTTCTGGTAGTCCAATAAATCTTAAATTATCTCTCCTAAATCTATTTTACAGGTCAGTTGTTTTCCCAATGAGATATCCCATGTTTTCTTCTTTTTTTTTCATTCTTTTGATTTTGTTTGATTGTTTCTTGATTTCTCATAAAGTCATTAGCTCTCGCTTGCCCAATTCTAACTTTTAAGCAATTATTTTCTTCAATGAGCTTTTGTACCTCTTTTTCCATTTGGCCCATTCTACTTTTTAAGGAATTCTTCTCTTCAGTGAATTTTTGTACATCTTTTTCCATTTCCACCAATTCTGCTTTTCAAGGCATTCTTTGTTCTCTTCATTGGATTTTTGTGTCTCTTTTACCATTTGGTTTATTTTGTTTTTTAAGGTGCTATTTTCTTTGGTATTTTCTTGTGTCTCCTTTACTAAGCTCTTTGTTCATGATTTTCTTCCATCATTTCATTTTGCTTCCCAATTTTTCTTCTACCTGTCTAACTTGATTTTTAAAATCTTTTTTTGAGCTCTTCTATAGCCTGAAACCAATTCATATTTTTCTTTGAGGCTTTGGATGTAGAGGTTTTGATTTTGTTTTCTTCTTCTTAGTGTGTGTTTTGATCTTCCGTGTCACCATAGTAACTTTCTATGGCCAGAATTTTTCTATTGTTTGCTCATTTTCCAGTCTATTTCTTTACTTTTAACTCCATGCTAAAATGGGGCTCTGCTTCCCAAGTGGAGGGGACAGTGTTCCAAGCTTTAGGTTTTTTTGTGCAGCTGTTTTCAGAAGTGATTCTAGAGACCTGTAAGTTTTTGGCTTTTCCAAGGTGGTACGATCTAGGGAGAGGTGTGATTGCTACTCTCCTGTACTGTGCACTGGTTTGTGAGTGACCACAAACACTCTTTCCCTCACTGGAACTATGACGAGGGTCCCTGCTCCCCTGTGGCAGCAAGTTCTGCTAGTGCTAGTGCTCTTCCTTGCACTGAGACTAAAACTCAGAACTGGGACCTAGATCCAAGTATAGGTAATGCAACAGAGTCCTGCCCCTGATACCAGCAGAGGGGTCCCTGTAAATCTTTTGACTCCTTGTTGGATCTCCTTATTGTCTGTGGGCTGAGAGGTCTCAAAACCACTGCTGATACACTGAAGCCTGCTCCTGGTTTGCTGATCAGGTTTGCCTGTTCCTGGTCTGCATTGCCATGGCCTGCTCTAGACTGTGCTCCTCTCTCACCCTGGTGCAACAGAACTTTCTTCCCAACACTCTAAGTTGTCTTGGTCTGAAAAATTGTTTCACTCCATCTTTTGCAGGTTCTGCCACTCTAGAATTTGTTTAGAGTCATTATTTAAAAGTATTTAGAGGGATTTGGAGGAGAGCTCGGGTGAGTCCCTGTCTTTACTCTGCCATCTTGGCTTGACCCCAATTTAATGTATTTTTAGAAACAATTTACATACTCATAAGATATAATTAATTTTAAAAAACAAAATACATAAGGCTTTAGTTTAAAAATTAATAAGGATATAATTATCAATTACTACTCTTCTCTAGCTATGAAGAATCTTTAAATTATATAATTGAGAAACATTATGAAAAGATTGAGGGTGAGTAAACATGCTGTTCTATCTACAGGAAACCTGAAAAGGTAGATAATGAAATGTCTGTGAAAGTTGTACTAATTAGCAAGCTCACAACAGCCTTTGTAGCAATAATTTTAGTGAAGCCAAGGTGGAAAACATTATTGCTTTAAGTATACAGCTTTATCTTCATTTAGTTTATCACATTGTACTTTATTTTTTCAATATTGTTCCATAGTATAGACTATAATGGTAAAAAGAAGTTCTGGAAATCATGATAGACAAAATTTCATTTAATGTTATGGCTTTGAAGATAGTGAGAAACTATAGAAACACATTTTGCAAAAGAAAAAGAGATTGAAACACAAATTTTATTAATGCTATGTTGTTAGAATATAAATATTTAGATATACATTTTTTCACCCTGCTTTAGAGTTAGAATTTCATCATGAAGGCAACTGATTTTCTTTTCTTTTTCTTTTTCATTTCCTCAGCCTTGAGTGGATAGCAGAACCTTAGAGACAGGAGATCTGGCATTGGTAGAGGCAAAAACCTGAAATAGAAAAGAGGGGACAGAATTACAGAGACTGAGTAAAACCAAGATTTAAATCAGAAGAAAATGGATTAACTAAACAGAATATCAGGAGAGCCAGAATCTGGAAATAGACTTACCTAAAATTGAAACTAAATTATCAAGACAGGGTTAGAAACCAAGCAGAGGTCACAAGTAGTAACCAAGTAGAGGATACAAGGTGACTTAGTGGATAGAGTGCTGGAGTCAGGAAGGACTGAGTTCAAATTTTGCCTTAGACACTAGCTGTGTGACATTAGGGAAATTTTCCTTAGTCCACTGGAGAAGGAAATGGAAAACTACTCCAGTATCTTTACCAAGAAAATCCCATGGACAGTCTGGTCAAGAAGAGTCGGACATGGCCGAATGACTGAAGAACAACAAAGTCACAAACCAAGTAAGTCTTAAGAATAAAGAACAAAACAAAGAGATTTTATTGAGTCAATGAAGGCATACAGTCTTCTATCTCCTTGTGTGAATAGTCTTGACTAATACAGTGTGCCCATTTGGCAGCATTAACTATTAGAAGCCAACTATAAGATGAAATATGAATTTACAGAGTCTAGGGGGCCAGAATCAAAGTTTGGAAAGCAAGATAAAGAAGTATCAAACAAATACTTGAGATTTTAGATGGAGAGCTAGAGGGGAACCCAGAAGCTAATTAATCTAGTCTCCTCATTCCATAGATGTAGAAACTGAGGCCCAGAGATTTGCTTCAAGTCATATAAATGGCAAAGTGAAGATCTGAACTTAGTTTCTCTAACTCTAAAATCAGTGTTCCTTCTGCTGTACCATGCTTCTGCCACCACCACATAGACCCACCACTGATACAGTTTATCTTAGCCACTGATATAAGTGTCTGAAGAAGTGTATGACCTGTGTCTATGGGACAATGCCCAATTCACTGTGCCATGTTGTTTCCTAGATGACCCCTACATTTAAAATATGGGTATCATCAACCTTTTCTAACTACTCCCCTTCTCTTCACACCGGTTTTATCTGATCTCTTATCAGCTCCCTAGGGTCCAATTCTAACCAGAGGGAATCTCAGGATGACTTTTGTCAAATAAACAATGGGAAGACAATGTGACCCACTGAGGCTTCTTAATATTCCACCAGGCAACTATTGCTCCTAAGCATGTCTTTTGCCTAAAGGAAAATAGAATCCATTTTTCATTATATTTTGTAAGTTTACATTTTTTTAAAGATTCTAGCTTATTTAGATCTAAAGGCCCCAGCCATGATGAATTCCAAGAAAGATTTGATATTCCAAATTTCATTTCTCTCCCTTATGCATAACTTAAACAATCAATATTTATTAAGTACGTATATTTGCAAAGCACTGTGCTAAGCACTGGAGATACAAAAAGAGGCAAAAGACAATGTCTGCCCTTGAGGAGCTTACAATCCAATGGGGAGACAACATGCAAACAACTATATTTACTTTTTAAAACAAGCATGCAGGATAAATTGGAAATAATTAATAGAGGGAAACCACTTGAATTAAGAGGAATTGGGAAACTATTCCAGGAGAGAGAGAGAGAGAGAGAGAGAGAGAGAGAGAGAGAGAGAGAGAGAAGCAGACAGACAGAGAGAGACAGAGAGAGATTCTTATTGGGACTTAAAGGAATCCAAGAAGGCCAGTAGGCAGAATGGAGGAGGGAGAGAGCTCCAGTTATGAGGGATAGCAGGAGGCAAAAGGTGGAGTATCTTGTTCATGGAATAGCCAGGAGAGCAGTGTCACTGGATTGAAAAATATATTTATGGGAGCAATATGTAAGAAGACTAGAAAAGTAGGAGGGGGTTAGGTTATGAAGCACTTTGCCAAACAAAGCATTTCATATTTGATCCTGGAGGCAATACCTACCAGTCATCACAGGTCTCTCTAGCTTCCTTTTCACAATAATAGATAAAGCAAAACAAAACTTTATTTTAGGCTGAAATTCAACTGTAACTAAAACAATTTTAAATAACAGAGAAAAACTTTATAACAGGTATTCTCTCTCTCTGAGATGGAGAAAGGAGACAAGAATGGAAAAGGGAGGAAGTTCACTTTGAGCAAACATATTCAACTCCAGTCTCTATCTCATCTCAGTTCTGGGTGACATTCAAATGATTTAAATGGCAATGATTATGGCAGTTAACAACAATAGCAGCAGTTGTGGAAGCTATGGTACTAATCTCCAGGTAAGGCTGCTGTCCATCCCTTGTCATCACTAGAATCATATGACAAGCATTCTCTTGTGCCAAAAGGACTCTGTCTAAACCTCCTTGCTCACTTTTTTATTCTCATAATATTTCTTCTCTCTCAAAAGTTGTTCTGACCATCTCTAAGATTGGTAAATTTTCAGTTTGAGTATTTACAACTTAAAAATTGGTAAAAGCTAAAACCAAGTTTAATTGATTGTATTATTGATTATCAACCCTTTAGGTGATGGATAAAAATCTTAATAAAGCTGATTAAACTTAAATTTAAGGGTATTTTTCCCATAGAGTTGATTATTCAACACTTATCAAGACCTTAACTCTTGCATTCTTTAAGTGCTGGGAAAGGATGGGATGCTTTTTCCCCCCTGGGCCAGCTACAGCACCATTTTTCCCATAATGAGCTGTAGGCAGGTATTAGCAATCTTACTCCTTCCAGTAGGAAGTAGTCCCCAATTAGCTACCCATGCTAATTTGTTGCTAAAATGAGCTTTTACCTTACCCAAGTAATATAATAATGCCTTTAGGGAAAGAAAGGATCAATTCTCTTTTTGAGCATAGAATGCCTATATGAGGACTTAAAATTTAAGAAGCTGCCTTGTGGTTAAATGTCTAGTAAGTTACTAAATGTTATTAAATTTCAGAGATGAAATTTGAACCCAGATGTTTCTGACTCCAAGACTGTTACTTAAGTCTACAGAAGGCCCTTGATCACTAAAAAAGAGGGTGGGGGAAAGCTTGAGGATTGCAAGCATAAGATCTGTGGAGGGGGAAGGAAGGAATTTGGGCAAACAGTTTTTTTTTTCATCCTCCAAGTCACAATGCATAATCATGAAAGTGATAGAGGAATGCAGAAAAGGCATCAGTACCAAGGAGGAAAAGAATTACTACTTCTGATTCTCTCCATCTTGTATGTACAGTCTGTGTAAGCCTCATCTTTAAGCTACTGATCATTCAGTTTAAATATATTCCTCTCACAGATTCTTCTGCTAGTTCTTCATGGTTAACTTGTTATCAATAGTACTCCAAGACTAGCTTAAAGGTCAATAATTTAGAAAAATGATAATTATTTCTTTAAGTATTTTAGTCAGTTTTGATTTCATCTAGACAAAGCCTAAAGGAAATTTAGCTTAGCATTTTTCAAGGGTGAAAAATAAAACCAATATTTTTGCCTTTTTTTCTTCAAAAATTTTAACCACTTTAATGTAGAGAAGTACATGGAAACAATGAAGCTTAATAACTACCCAGTGGTTGATATTTGTTTTGGATACCTTTTAATTCTTCAACGTGGTCATAAAAAGCAATTGGTTAAAAAGTGTATTGCAACAATCTGGGAAACAATAGGGAAAGGCTGCCCTCTTGTGTTAGAGCTTCAGTGAAAATTCCTGAACTCTCATGCTCCACTACCTAAGGTTATTCTAGGTTCAGTCACTTACAATAGAAATAAAACTTGCATCTAGGAAAAACTAGTCTTTTCAGTAGGTTCAACAATTGAGTCTTTTTTAGGTAAGCGAATGTTCAAGAAATGATTTCTTAATTGCTGGGCAGTAAGTAGAAAACTAATCAGAAATATTTGTAGTAGGAAGAGAGGAGACATTCAGGTTGAGTATATATGATGAGAAAGTTCAGGCAAGATACCACAGGTTTTTCACAGATAGAGATGGCCAGGTAAGGCAAATGACATGGCAGAATTACAACCATAGGAGCAGCTCTTTACAATGTTTCATTTCAATTGCAATAAAGAACAGCAACTCCATAGACAAGACAAGTGCTATTAGGAAGGATGGTATGGCACATGAGCTGTTTTGTTGGAGTAACTTTTTGATTTGTCCAGACAAGGGGTGGGGAACCTGCAGCCTCAAAGCCACATGTGGCCATCTAGGTCTTCAAGTGTGGCCCTCTGAATCCAAACTTCACAGAACAAATACCCTTAATAAAAAAAAATTCGTTCTGTAAAACTTGGACTCAGTCAAAAGGCCAAAGATTCCCCACCCTTGGTCCAGACTAATCAATGAATATCCATTACGGATATCAGGGGAAATCATCTGTTATGAAATAAGTCATTTAATAGACATTTAAACACAATGTTGGAAATCTTTCAAGAAAATCCTAATATAATCTACTGAAATCAAGCAATGGCTTGAATGCTATGAAATTTCTAGATAAAGTCTTTCGCTATAATCTTCATGTTTTAGTACATATTGCTGTGATTCACCTCTATTCATTGGACTGTCATCATTACATAAAAAGCAAGGACATCTTAAAATGGGCATTCAAGATTGTTTGTCCAATAGAACCGTAGCAAATCTAACTTTTTACTGAAGAACACAATTTCAAAAAGATAAGCACATTCAGGCTGGAATAAAATAATTGACATGAAACTCAATGTTTCATTTCAATTGGAATAAGGAACAGCAACTCCATAGATAAGACTAGGAAGGATGGTACGGCAGACTTCCTGCTTTGTTAAAGTACCATTTCAATTTGTCATGACTAATCAATTAATATCCATTGTGGATAGACGGGGAAATCATTTGTTATAAGATAAGCCATTTAATGGGCAAGATTGTATTTCATCACGACTTGTTCTCTTTCATTAAATTCAATACATTATAACAGGACAAGATTGCTCCAGTTTTGAGTATTTTAGGTCCAATTAAAACTTTTTTTTTTTGCCTTAATTGGCAGGAAGGATTTCCTTATGCAGAACATTGATTGAAAGCAAAAAACTCTTTCTTCAGCAAAGAAACCACAATGGAAGCTTAATGGACTTAATGCATTGATGATAAGTAAAATAAGTATCCTGAATGACAGCAGAATTTCTGTCTTTCTATGGAATGGTTTCCATTTATAAGGAAACAATCTTGCCCTGTAAATCTCTGGCCTAGTTTTAGAGGAAAGCATGACGCTGAAGTCCCATTCATTTTCACTGAGTCCAATGCAACATCGAGACATTTTAGTATTACCCTAGATTTCAAAACACAGCATTTAAAAAACACTGTGGATTCAAGACGATCCCTAAAGTAATCTCCTGGAATCAAGCAATGCCTTCAATGTCTTAGAATATTCATTAACAGCCCTTTGCTGTTATAATACTCCTGGTTCAGTATATATTGCTTGTGATTCATCTCTTTCAGTGGACTGTGGTTATTTCATAGAAAGTAAATATATGGGCATTCAAGATCATTTACCTAGTAGAATCATAGCAAATCTATCTGCTTTTACTGAAGAATTCATTCTTAAAAGATAAGCATATTCAGGCTGCAATAAAGTAATTGACATGTAACTCAAAGATCTAGTTTAATTGGATTGAGTAACATCAATTCCATGGATTAGACTAGTGCAATGAAGAAGGATGGTATGGGACACTTTTTGTTTTGTTGGAGTATCTGATTAATCAATGAATATCCATTGTGGATATAAAGGGAAACTATTATAATATAAGTCATTCAGTGGGCAAGATTCTATTTCATCTAGATGTTTTTTCCTTCATTGGATACATTACAATAGGCTTTGACTGTTGCAATTTTTAGTATTTTTTGGCCCAATTAAGACTTTTCTCTTTCACCTAATTGGCAGGATTTCCTTAAGTAGAACATGAACTGAAAGTTAAGATTTCTACCTTGCAGAAAGAAATCCCTACTGGAACCTTAAAAGATTTGATGCATTGATGATAAGAGTGAGGATCTAGGAAATCAAATAAATACCCTGAATGAAAGCAGAT
>NW_020954583.1:17443706-17444062 GCF_900497805.2 Vombatus ursinus
ATGTCTTAGATCATTGCATTGCTGAGAAGGGTTAAGTCTATCAATATTAGTCATCACACAATGTGGCTGCTTCTGTGTACAACGTTCTCCTGGTTCTGTTCACTTCACTCAGCATCAGACCATACAAGTCTTTCCAGGTTTTTTCTGATGTCAGCCTGTTCATTTCTTATAGCACAATAGTATTCCATTACATTCATATCCCACAACTTGTTCAGTCATTTCCCAATTGATAGGCATCCTCTCAATTTCCAGTTCTTTGCCACCACAAAAAGAGCTGCCATAAATATTTTTGTATACGTGGGTCCTTTTCCCTTTTTTATGATCTCTTTGGGATACAGCCCTAGAAGTGCTATTGC
>NW_020954583.1:17444072-17444203 GCF_900497805.2 Vombatus ursinus
TTTTAGAAATGAGGCCCTTATCAGAGAGACTGGTTGTAAAAATTCTTTCCCAATTTCTACTTTCATTCTCCTTGGTTGCGTTGGCTTTGTTTCTGCAAAAACTTTTCAATTTAATGTAATCAAAGTTATCC
>NW_020954583.1:17444254-17456464 GCF_900497805.2 Vombatus ursinus
GACAGCAGATTTTTCTGTCTTTCTGTGGAATGGTTTCCATTTATGAGGAAACATTCTCTCCCTATAAATCCCTGGCCTAGCTTCAGAGGAAAGCAAGATAATGAGCTCCTTTTCATTTACATTGAAGAAAGGCAACACTGGGGCATTTAAGTCTTTCCCTAGATGGCAAAACACAGCCTATAAGAACAGTATTGGAAAACTCTTGAGGTCCCTTATAATTTACTGAATTCAAATAATGGCTTTAGTGCCTTGGAATATTCATTGACAAAAGAGCCTTTGCTATACTTTATGGTTGAGTACATATTGCTTGTGATTCACCTCTATTCAATGGACTGTAGTCATTATATAGAAAACAAAGAAAAATTCACATGGGTATTCAAGATTGTTTACCCAGTAGAACCATAGGAAATCTATGCTTTTACTGAAGAAATAATTCTTGGGGCAGCTAGGTGGTGAAGTGGATAGAGCACTGCCCCTGAAGTCAGGAGGACCTAAATTTAAATTCAACCTCAGACCAAACACTTAACACTTACTTGTGATCCTGGGCAAGTCATTTAACCCCAACTGCCTAAAAAAAAAAATTAAGAAACAATTCTTAAACAAATAAGTACATTCAAGCTGGAATAAATTAATTGACATGGAACTCAAAGATTCATTTTAATTGAAATGAGGAACAAGAACTCCATGGATAAGATTCATTCTTCAAGAAAAGATCATGAGGGGAGATGGAATTCAGAGGAAGGGATTCACCTGACCTCTCCCCAAAACCCCTCTAACCAGCTTCAAATAATGCCTCAAAACAAATTATGGAGCAGGAGAACCCACAAAAGGATGGAGTGAAACAATTTCTGAGCCCAAGACAACTTAGAAGATCAGCAGGAAAGCTCTAACACACTAGGGTGAAAACTGAGCAGAGTCTAGTGCTGGCTTGCCAGTGCAGACCAGGCCTCAGCAAACCAGTAGAAGGCCTTTGGAGCATCTGAATCAGCAGTGGAAGTGGCTGCTTCCAGAGCTTTCAGCCCACAGACAGGGGATCAAACAACTGGTCAGGATAATACAGGGGTCCTTTATTGGCACTAGGGGCAAGACTCTGTGGGTTTGCCCACATTCAGATGTGGATCATAGTCCTGGGTAGTAGTTCCAGGGCAACAAGGAGCACTATCAGAGAAGAGCTTGCAGCCACAGTGGAGTAGGAACCCTGGTCACAGTTCCTGGGCAGGAAAGAGTACTTGTGGTCACCCACAGAGCAGTGCATAGTACAGGAGAGTAGTAAACACACCTCTCCATAGATCACACCACCTTAGACAGAAAACAGAAAACTTACAGAACCCCAGAATTATCTCTAAAAATAGCTGCACAAAATTTCTGAAGCATGAGAGAGTGTGCCCCCTGCCCTGAAAGCAGAGCTCCACTTTAGCAAAGAATTAAAAGTCAAAAAATAGTCTGGGAAAATGAGTAAACAACAGAAAAAAAATTCTGACTATAGAAAGTTAGCATGGTGACAAGGAAGATAAACACACACACACTCAGAAGAATACAACAAAGGTCCCCTACAGCCAAAGCCTCAAAGAAAATATGAATTGGTTTCAGGCCATTAGAAGAGCTCAAAAAGGATTTTTCAAATCAAGTCAGAGAGGTAGAGTGAAAATTTGGAAAATAAATTAGAGTGATGCAAGAAAGCCATGAAAAAAAATTCAACAGCATGGTAAAGGAGGCATAAAAAAATATTGAAGAAAATAACACCTTAAAAAACAGAATAGACAAAATGGTAAAAAGAGATAGGGGGAATCCAATGAGGAGAATGCCTTGAAAAGCAGAATTAGACAAATGGAAAAATATTTACAAAAATTAACTGAAGAGAATAATTAATTAAAATGTATAATGGGTCAAATGGAAAAGGAGGTACAAAAGCTAACTGAAGAAAGTAATTCCTTAAAAATTAGAATTGAGCAAGTAGAAGCTAATGACATTATGAGAAATCAAGAAACAATAAAACAAAATCAAAAGAAAGAAAAAATAGAATACAATGGGAAATATCTTATTGGAAAAACAACTGACCTGGAAAATAGATTCAGGAGAAAAAATTTAAAATTTATTGGACTATCTGAAAGTCATGATCAAAAAAGAGCCTAGACATCATCTTTCAAGAAATTATCAAGGAAAACTGCCCTGATATTCTAGAACCAGAGGGAAAAAAAATGAAAGGCTCTACCAATCATTTTCTGAAAGAGATCCCAAAATGAAAACTCCCAGGAATACTGTAACCAAATTCTAGACCTCCCAGGCCAAGGAGAAAATACTGCAAGGAGCCAGAAAAAAAATAATACAAGTATCAGAGAGACACAGTAAGAATAACACAAGATTCAGCAGTTTCTACATTAAAGGATCAGAGGGCTTGGAATATGGCATTACAGAGGGCAAAGGAGCTAGGATTACAACCAAGAATTGCCTGCCCAGCAAAACTTAGTATAATCCTTCAGGGGAAAAATATAGATATTCAATGAAATAGAGGACTTTTGAACATTCCTGATGAAAAGACTAGAGCTGAATAGAAAATTTGACTTTCAAACACAAGACTTAAGAGAAGCATAAAAAGGTAAACAAAAAGGGAAATCCTAAGAGACTTAACAAGGTTAAACTGTTTACATTCCTACATAGGAAGATGATACTTGCAATTCATAAGAACTTTCTTATTAGAGCAGCTAGAAGGAATTTATACAGAGGGCACAGGTGTGAGTTGAATATGATGAGATGATATCTAAAAAATAAAATAAAATTAAAGGGTGAGAAAAAGGATGCACTTGAAGAAAGGGAAAGGGAAAGGTAGAATGAAGTAAATTATCTCACACAAAAGAGGCTAAGAAAGGGCTTTTACAGTGGAGGAAAAGATGGAAGAGGTAGAGGGGAATGCTTGAACTTTAATCTCATCAGAATTGGCTCAGAGGGAATAACATCACTCAATTGGGTATAGACATCTACCTACAGGAAAGTAGGAGGGGAACGGGATAAGAGAAGTGTGGTTCTAATAAAAGGGAGAGAGATTGGGGGAGGTGGCAATCAAAAGCAAAACACTTTTGAGGAGGGACAGGATGAAAAGAGAGATAATACAATAAAATGGGAAAACAGGATGGAGGGAATTACAGTTAACAATTATAACTATAAAAAAATTTTGAAGCAAGTTTCTCTGTAAAGGCCTCATTTCTCAGAAATGAGTCAAATTTATAAAAATAAAAGTCTATATTTTTGTAAATATTCTTTCATTTCATTCAAATTGTTAAATTTATTGACATACAATTGGGCAAGATAACTCATTATTATTGCTTTAATTTCATCTTCATTAGTGGTGTATTCATCCTTTCCATTTTTGATACTAGTGATTTGATTTTCTCTTTTTTAATTTAATTAACCCAGAGTTTATCTATTTTAATTATTTTCCATAAAACCAACTCCTAGTTTTATTTATTATTCAATAATTTTTTTTACTTTCAATTTTATTAATCTTGCCATTCATTTTTAGGATTTCTAATTTAGTGTTTAATTGGGGATTTTTAATTTGTCCTTTTTCTAGTTTTTTAAGTCACATACCCAATTCATTAGTCTGTTATATATCTCTATTTTATTGATGTAAGCACTTAGAGATAAAAAAAAAATTTCCTCTGTCCACTGCTCTTGATGTATCCTATAGATTTTGATATGATGTCTCATTAATGTCATTCTCTTAAATGAAATTACTGATTGTTTCTATGACTTGTTCTTTAATCCACTCATCCTATAAGATTAAGTTATTTAATCTCCAATTAGTTTTTAATCTCTGTTTCCTTGGTCCCTTATTAAATATAATTCCTACTGTATTGTGATCTGAAAAGGATACTTTTATTATTTCTGCTTTTCTGCTTTTAACTACAAAATGTTTATGAACTAATATATGTTCAATCTTTGTAAATGTACCATGAACCACTGAGAAAAAGGTCTGTTCCTTTCTATTCCCATTCAATTTTCTCCAAATAACTATAATGTCTAGTTTGTCTTAAACTCTATTCAATTCTTTAAATTTTTCTTATTTATTTTTTGGTTAGACTTATCTAGTTCTGAGAGGGGGAAATTAAAGTCCCCTACTATTATAGTACTGCTATCTATCTCCACCTGTAATTCACTTAACTTCTCCTTTTAAAATTTAGATGCTATAGTATTTGGTGCATTTAAGTTTAATATTCATATTACTTCATTGTCTGTGGTGCCTTTTATCAAAATTTAGCTACCCTGTTAATCTTTTTAATTAAAACTATTTTAGCCATAACTTTGTCTGAGATTATATTTTTACTGCCTTTTTTACATTAGCTGAAGCATAATAAATTCTACTAGAGGGCTTCATTTTAATTCTGTGTGTATCTCTCATTCTTAAATATGCTCCTTGCAAACAACATACTGTTGGATTCTTATTTTTAATCCATTCTGCTATCCATTTCTGTTCTATGGATGAGTTCATCCCATTCGCATTCAAAGTTATAATTATCATTTGTGAATTTCCCTCCATCTTATTTCTGCAAACTACTTTTCTTCTCAGTCTTTCTTTTCATCCTATCCCTGTAACCTTATCTTTTCCACTTACCCTCTTATTCCTTATTATACCCCACTCATAAAAGTCACTTCACTATCCTGTCTCCCAGTTTCCCCACCTCTTTAGAAGTTCAAAAGACTTATAAACCTCTCCAGACATATATGTTGTTTCCTCTTCAACCCAGATGAGAGTAAAGTGCCAACATTACCAGCTCCTGCTCCTTTTGTATTAGTTCTCCCTTTCATGTACCTTTTTTATGAGAAAATTCCTCCTTTTTAACCTTTTCCTACCCAACTTTGTTTTTGAGAATCACCCCATCATACACAACTCAATGCCAACTTTTCTTTCAAACTACCTTAGTAAGGATGACAGTTTTAAGAATAATGATAACATTTTCACATCACATCATAAGTAAACAGTTGGCCATTAATGAATGCCTTAAAATTAATTTTTAATGTCTTCTTTATATTTCTGTTGGATCTTTTGTATCAAATTTTCCATTAAGATCTGGTCTTTTTTTTTCCCACTTAAGAGCATTTTATTTTTTCCACTTACATGAAAAAATAGTTCCCAACATTCATTTTTATAAGATTTTGAGTTCCAAATTTTTCTCTCTCAATCTTTCCCATTTCTCCTCCCCAAGACTGCAAGCAATATGATAAAAGTTATACATGTAAAATCATGTTAAACATATTTCCACATCAGTCATGATGTGAAAAAAGAATCAGAACAAAAGGGGGAAATGCTAAGAAAGAAAAAAATAAAAAACAAAACAATAAATATAGTGCTTTGATCTGCATTCAGACTCTGAATGGGATTGTGAGTGGAAAAAGTTTAAGAAGCACTGATGTAGAGCAATTTGGAACTATGTCCAAAGGCCTATAAAATCATGCACAACCTTTGACTTAGCTACTAGGTCTTTGACCACTACAAATCTATATTCCAAAAGAGATTAAAAAAGAAGAAGAAGAGGAAAAGGATCTATACATACAAAAAAAATATTTATAGCAGTTCTTTTACTGATGGCAAGGAATTGGAAATCAAGGGGATGTCCATCAATTGGAAAATGGCTGAACAAGTTGTTGTATATTATTGGTTGGAATAGTATGGTGCTATAGGAAATGATAAGCAAGATACTCTCAGGAAAAAACGGGAAAGACTTACATGAACTGATGCAAAGTGAAATGAGGAGAATGTCGTACACAGTAGCAGCAATACAATAAGATGATCAACTACAAATGACTTAATTACATGGAGCAAAAGAGTTAATTAACCCAGTTTAAAAAAACAATGGGGCAGGGGATGGGGAGAAGACAAGGCAATATGATGAGAGAAGCCAAGAAGTTGCCTGAGCTCTCCTAGCTTCCCTAGGAAATAACATTAAATCAAGCATCTAAAAGAATACTGGAGCAACAGAATCCAAAAAGAGATGGAGCAAAAGACTTTTCTTGCCCAAGATAACTTGGAAGGACTTCAGGAGAGGACTGTCTCACTTAGGTAAAAGGGGAGCGCACAGCCCAGCACAGGTGGTGTCCAGGCAAGACAGTGGGAGGCTCTTAGCCACAATACAGATCAAAAACCAAGGCCACATTGTCTGGGCTCAGCAGGACAGTGGCACAGCAGGGCAGCTGTGAGGCCAGAATCCCAGTGCAGAAGGTAAACTGCAAGACCCAGAACCCAAGGCACAGCAAGTATGACTAGGCAGGGCCACCCTACAGCATAATCACCAGCCCCAGAGGCCCCAGCACAGAAAGTCACTGACCAGACCCCTGGACACTAGTGCAAGAAGCGTGGGACAGTGCCCCCTGCACCCAGCAGCAGAGATCAACTTTAAAAATGAGCAAAAAACAAAACAAAACAAAAAGAGCCCTGACCACAGAAAGCCTCTATGGCAATAGGGAAGATCAGAACACAAACTCAGAAGAGGACAATAATGTCAAGATACCTACATGCAAAGCCTCAAAGGGGAATATGAATTGGTCTCAAGCCCAAAAAGTCCTTTTGGAAGATCTCAAGAAGGATTTTAAAAATCAAGTAAGAAAAATAGAAGAAAAATTGGGAAAAGAAATGAGAGTTATGCAAAAGAATTATGAAAAAAGAGTCAACAACTTGGAAAATAAAGCACAAAAACTGACTAAAGAAAATAACTCCTTAAAAAGATACAATTGGCCAAATGGAAAAAAAAATCCACTGAAGAAAACAACTCCTTTAGAAGTAGAATTGGCCAAATGAAAAAGGAGGAACAAAAGCTAACTGAAGAAAATAATTCCTTAAAAATTAGAACTGGGCAAGTGGGTGCTAATGACTTCATGATATATCAATAATTAGTCAAACAAAATCACAAGAATGAAAAAAATAGAAGAAAATGTAAAATACCTCACAGGAAAAACAAATGACCTGGAAAATAAATCCAGGAGAGCTATCTTAAGAATTATAGGACTACCTAAAAGTCATGATCAAAAAAAGAGCCTGCACAGCATCTTTCAAGAACTTATAAGGGGAAAATTACCCTGATATCCTAGAATCAGAGGGTAAAATAGTCATTGAAAGAATCTACCAATCACCTCCTGAAAGAGATCCCAAAATGAAAACTCCAAGGAATATTATAGCCAAATTCCAGAACAATCAGGTCAAGGAGAAAATATTGCATGCAGCCTGAAAGAAACAATTCGAATACCAAGGATTCAGAGTCAGGATTACACAGGACTCAGTAGCTTCTACATTAAAGTACTGAAGGACTTGGAATACAATATTCCAGAAGGCAGAAGAGCTTGGATTACAACCAAGAATCAACTACCCAGGAAAACTGAGTGTACTCTTTCAGAGGAAAAGATGGATATTAAATGAAATAGGGGACTTTCAAAATTTCCTAATGAAAAGACCAGAGCTAAGCAGAAAATTCAATATTCAAATACAAGACTCAAGAGAAGAATGAAAATGTAAGCCTGAAAGAAAAAAAAAGACATGGTTTTCAATAAGGTTAAACTGTTTACATCCCTACATGGGAAGATGATACTTGAGCCTCTGAAGAACTGTATCTCTATTACAGCAGTTAGAAGGAGTACACTTAGACAAAGGGTGTGTGTATAAGTTGACTTTGATGTGATGATTTAAAAGTGGTGAAAAAAGGAATGTGCTGGGGGAAGAGGAAGGTGGGAGGCAGAATAAGGTAAATTACATCATATGAAGAGGTGCAAAAGACCCATTAGAGTCTATTACAGAGAAAGAAGGGAAAAGGTAAGCATTGTTTGAACCTTATTGCCATTGGATTTGGCTCAAAGAGGGAATAACTTACTCATTTGGGTAAAGAAATCTATCTTACCGTATAAGGAAGTAGGAGGGGAAGGGGAAAAGAAAAGGTGGGGGGAGCTAATTGAAGGAAGGGCAGATTGAGGGAGGCAATGATCAAAAGCAAAACACTGGTAAGGATGGAAGAGTGAAAGGAGAGAGAGAAAATTATAAACAAGGGGAAAATAGGATAGAGGGAAATACACAGTTCGTAATGTGAATGTGAATGGGATGAACTCTCCCATGAAACAAGCAGACAGTGAAGTAAATTTAAAAGCAGAATCCTACAATATTTTGTTTACAAGAAACACATTTGAAGCAGAAAGACACACAGAGTAAAGGCTGGAGCAGAATATATTATGTTTCAACTGAAGTAAAAAAAAGCAGGGGTAGCAAGCCTGATCTCAGATAAAGCAAAAGGAAAAATAAATCTAATTAAAAGAGACAAGGAAGGTAATTACATCTTGCTAAAAGATATCATAGACAATAAAGTAATATCATTACTAAACATATATGCACCAAGTGGTACAGCATCCGAATTACTAGAGGAGAAGTTCAGGAAGTTACAGGAAGAAATACACAGCAAAACTATACTAGTAGAGAACCTCAACCTCCCCCACTCAGAACTAGATCAATCTAACCACAAATAAACAAGAAAGAAGTTAAGGAGGTAAACAGAATTTTAGAAAAGTTAGATAGGATAGACCTCTGGAGAAAAATGAATAGGGATACAAAGGAATATACCTTTTTCTTGACAGTACATGACACCTACACAAAAATTGACCAAGTATTAAGGCATTAAAAACCTTACAATCAAATGCAGAAAGGCAAAAATATTAAATGTATTGTTTTCAGATCATGATGCAATAAAAACCATATGTCAAAAAAAGCTATGGAAAGATAGATTAAAAAGTAATTGGAAACTAAATAATCTAATCCTAAATAATAAGTGGGTCAGACAAAAAAATCATAGAAACAATCAATATTTTCATCAAAGAGAATGACAATAATGAGACAATATACCAAAACTTACGGGATGAAGCCAAAGGAGTACTTAGGGGAAATTTTATATCTCTAAATGCGTACTTGAATAAAATAGAGAAAGAGGAGATCGATGAACTTTGCACACAACCAAAAAAAGCTAGAAAAAGAGCAAATTAAAAATCCTCAATTAAATACCAAATTAGAAATTCTGAAACTCATAGAGATTAATAAAATTAAAAGTAAGAAAACTATTGAACTAATAAATAAAACTGTTTTATGGGAAAAAATAAAATAAACTTTTGGTAAATTTTATTTAAAAAAAGAAAGAAAACATAAATTACAAGTATCAAAAATGAAAAGGGTGAATTCACCACCAATGAAGGTATAATAATTAGGAGCTATTTTGCCCAAATGTATGCTAATAAATCTGACAATCTAAGTGAAATGGATGAATATTTACAAAAATATAAATTGCCCAGATTAAAGAAGAAGTAAAATACTTCAACAACCCCATTTTAGAAAAAAGAAATTGAACAAGTCATCGATGAACTTCCTAAGAAAAAATCTCCAGGGCCATATGAATCCATCTGTACAAGTGAATTCTACCAAACATTTAAAAAACAAT
Organism: Vombatus ursinus; assembly: GCF_900497805.2. NCBI lineage: Eukaryota > Metazoa > Chordata > Mammalia > Diprotodontia > Vombatidae > Vombatus > Vombatus ursinus. The sequence continues at coordinate 17,453,710 of NW_020954583.1, forward strand.
TAATTCCTACCAAATTCCTTTTATGACATAAATATGGTGCTAATATCTACACCAGAAGGAGCGAAAGCAGAGAAAGAAAATTGTAGACCAATTTCCCTAACAAATATTGATGTGAAATTTTACTTCTGTTTCTTTTTTTGGTGAGGCAAACATGGTTAAGTAACTTGCCCAGGGTCACACAGCTAGGAAATGTCAAGTGTCTGAGGCTGGATTTGTACTCAGGTCCTCCTGACTCCAAGGCCAGTGATCTATCTACTTCACCACCTAGCTGCCCCCCTGATGTGAAGTTCTTAAATCAAATACTAGCAAAGAGATTATAGCAATTTATCACCAAGATAATGCACTATGACCAGGTGGAATTTATACCAGGAATGCAGGGCTGATTCAATATTAGGGAAACTAATAGTATATTTGACCATATCAATAACAAAACCAACCTAAATCATATGATATCTCAATAGATGTTTAAAAATTTTTTGACAAAATTCAGCATCCATTCCTGTTAAAAACACTAGAGAGCATAGGAATAAATGGAGTTTTCCTTAAAAAATAAGCAGCATCTATCTAAAACCATCAGCAAACATTATATGTAATTAAGATAAGTTAGAAGCATTCCCAGTAAGATAAGGGGTGAAACAAGGATGCTCATTATCACCCACTACTATTCAATACTGTACTAGAAATGTTAGTGTTAGTGATAAGAGAAGAAAAATAATTTGAAGGAATTAGAATAGGCAATAAGGAAACAAAACTCCCACTCTTTGCAGATGATATGATGGTATACTTAGAGAATTCTAGAGAATCAACTGAAAAACTACTTGAAACAATTAATTTGCACAGATTATATACCCATCCCTCCTCCCTTTCCTCTGACTCAGGATGCTTGTGTCCTTTGTCAATCAAAATCACAGTTCCCATAGAACAAGTGAGTGCCCCCAGTATGTCTGGTTCCTGTCAGTCATAAACAAGGAGATGTCATAACAAGAAGAGAGTGTCATAATAGGATAATGTCCATAAAACAACGAGATAAGAGAAATGCCATTAATCAAGATAGTGTCTCGTTCAAGGCAGCTGATCCTTATCAGCCATAAACAGAAGAATACTCCCAGTCAGCTTAAAATTTGGGGGTTCACTCAGAGATCATTTCAAAGGGGCTCAAGTGGGTCCCACATTCCCACCATTTTGGTCAAAGGTGTGCCAAAGAGAGGGAAAGGGAGTAAGGAGACCAAAAGGGAGCTCAAAGTGGAAGAATGAGGGCCATAGTGAAAGAAAATTATACAACCAAACAAACCAAAACCAAAGCAAGGGCAGCCAAGAGATATGGGCAAACAGTATATAGCATGATCTGGAAAGTGGAGTTCAAGTGGGGAGGTAACCCTTCTTCTCATAGGCCTAATCCAGATTCTTAGGGGAGCCATCTGCCTCGGAGCTCATCCTCTTCAGGACTTTACAGAGTCAAAGGGCAAGACCTCCAACAGGTTTAGATGTTGACTCAGAGTGGGAGCCATCTTCAGATTAAGTCCACACCCACAAGCTGGCAGCTGTGGGAATAGTCAGAAGGAACTGACAGGGGTCCTTAGAAGACATATAGGTCAACAATTGAGAGAAAATTCCTTTGGGTCAGAGCTTCTGGTCAGCATAACATAGGTCCTTGGTTAAAGGCACATAGAGATGGTCCAGTTTCCCAGCCACACAGGACTAGGTTCAAAAAATATAATAAATTGTTCTCACAATTCCCATAATTACATCAAGTCAGGTGCAGATTAAACTACTTAGAGGGCTCACAGTGGATTAGTTTAGAGAAGGGAGATTTACACGTCACCAAGGCAAGCAAGAAAACTTAAACATAAACCATACAAAGCAATACAATCATTATCACCAACGTTAACTAACATGGTCTACTTTTGTCCCAGTAACCCATTCTCAATACCCATTTAAGCAGCACTTTTTGAGTCCCAGATGTCTCATGTGGCTATCTGGTCCCTAGATATCTCTTCTTGGACAATAGGCTTTATATTCAGGATAGCTTAAAAAGGAGTTCTGCTTCTCTGGTTCCAATGCTAAAAGTTCCTACATAATTCTGACTTAGTATAATTTAGTACAATCACTTGAATTTGGTTCTCCAATTTTGAAACTTCAGAAACTATCAATTTACATACCATTTGTTTTTTCTATCCTTACCCTAATCCTGTACCTAATAAAAGGAACTTTTTTTTATTTGAGGGTCCAAACATATAATGAGCAACTCTACTTTTCAAAATTATCAGATACTTTAATAAATGGGAAAATAAATTCACTTTCTTTACTATTATCCATACAAATTACATTAAAAAATTCAGCTTTGAGAACTTATTACCAAAACATGTTCAAAGCCTGAATTTTCGTGATAGATTAAATTTAGATTAAAAGCCAATCATATAAATTTGCATATATTTCTTATCTAATCTGGTTGCTTTCCTCAAAATTTGCTACTCCATTTAATTAGAAAATTATCACATTACATCTTTATCTTATTACTTTGTCTAATCATTATCCTCCCTTAGGAGGATATCATCTCTATATTATTATTTGACCACAAATATAGGTTAAAATTGTAAGATATTCATACTTGCTTCCCATTATAGTAACTTAGAGATGTTCCAGTATCAATCTATTATTTAACATATTTAGTTTGAATTTTTTTATTAAAGGAGTCATCCCTTGATTCACCTTTTTTTTTTTTTTTTTTTTTTTTTTTTTTTTTTTTTTTTTTTTT
>NW_020954583.1:17456530-17462359 GCF_900497805.2 Vombatus ursinus
CTCACTTCTTAAATAGGCCTATTCACTGAATGGGCATTGCCTTACTCAAAGTGAGAACCTGAAAAGACATTAGTTTAAAAGGGCAAAGGTCTCCCACTGCATCCTGAGCCATCTGCAATTATCCTGATCAATATCTGGCCATTAGACCCAGATGGTTCTGGAGGAGAAAGTGAAGCTGGTGACTTTGCACAGCCCTCCTTCATTCAAATAAAGTCAACTGCAAGTCATGTCATCATCTCCCTGATGTCATGGTCCTCTTCAAGAAGGAAAGGACAAACCAAAACCACAACAGATTTAGTATTGTACTTACAGAACTTCTTGATTATAGGAATTTGCTATGAAAGGAAAAAGAGGGATATAGTTATAACAATGTCATACATCATAACAGAGGGGGAAAACTTCCTTAGCTCTATTTGATTCCAGGCATGAGTCATATCTGACAGCCAGTCATGTAATCACAAGATGTTAAAAGAAGGGCTCAGGATTAACCAGATGGGGAATTTTTTTTTCAGAAAAGAAATAGCACAATGGGGGAAATAGAGTCAGGAGGCTACTACCCAGGCAGTATCCAAGGTTGTCCCCAAAACTTTTTCCAGGTACATTCATCCACCTTTAGCAGGTACAGCCTGCAGCATATGCCATTTTCTACTATTGGCTTCATGACAATTCAGATAACTATCCCTGTAATCAAAGTCAAAACAATAGTAAATTACAGTTCCATAATGTCTTGAGTAGCAAGTTCCAATAATCAGAGCTTCAAGTGGGTGCAGCTTTCAAGGATCACATATCCTACATATTAAGTATTGACTATAATCTCACACTGGTAACGGTAAGAGATTCATCACAGAAAATGCTACTGCTTTCAGAATCCCTTAAACAATGGGGAAATCTTTAAGGTGAGTCTTAAGTAGTTTGTATACATTTTGACACATGTTCAAATTCCAGATTAAATAACAAGTATATGTAAAATCAGATTTCCCATTAAGGTAACACAAGATAGCTCATAAGTTACTACTCTTCACTAACATAATTGTCTGTACTGAAATCCTGCAACCCAGGAAACTCTTGCACAGGGTTGATAAGAACTTTAGGGGACAGCTAGGTGGCACAGTGGATAGAGCACAAGTCCTGGAATCAGAAGAACCTGAGTTCAAATCCTGTCTCAGACCACACACTTGACACTTACCTGCTGTGTAACCCTAGGCAAGTAACTTAACCCCAATTGACTCTCCAAAAAATAAATTAAAAAAAGACCTTTAGGTGAAACTTCGTCTGAAATATAGACAAAACTTGGAAGTTTATAATTTTCTTAAATTACAGTACTTTAGAATATTATAGCACATGGTCAGCAGGGCTCAGAGAATGTCCTAACAACTTTCTAACCCATTCATTCTCCCCCTTTTTTAATAGTACAATCCTTTATCTAACATCTTCTAGATTATGAGGAATTGCTTTTCTAACATAGCTGATACAATTGTTTACCAAATTACACAATACAAGAAAATTTAGAAATATAACAATACCCTAAACAATATTATGTATTTAAAACTTGAAACAAATCCATTATCAATTTAGGTTTGAACTTTGAAATTACCTTGAACAGAAAAAAATCATTCATTTCATCATTAATATGTTTGAAGCTTCTTTAAACCACTTTATATACTTTCATAATAACCAAGATTTTCAAATGGAAATTTGCTATCATAGTATTGTTGTTGTTGTTGTTGTTACCCATTTATAATTAAATATATCTCATAAAATATTTAATAGTTTTTTTATCACATCATTTTAAAAGCCCAATCCATAAGCAAGAAAATCCAGATTAAAAAATCCTCTGTCTAACATAATTTCTGTTTTAGAATGGTCTCTCAAATTTTACAACATAAGTGAAATTAGAAATATAATACAATTTAGAAATACAATAATAACACAAACAATAAACTTCAGGTGACATCAATTGCATTTCCAAATTATCACATATAGAAATCACTGATCTTATTACCATTGGCATTTGAAAACCACTTTAAAGTTATCAGGCATGGAACAATTACATTAAATTAGAAAAATAATACTAATGTAGTGCTTAGCATATGTCAGTCACTGTGTTGAGCACTTCACACTTCACAATAATTGTATCATTTCAATCTCACAACAACAACCATTATTATTTTTCTCTTCACAAATCAGGAAACTGAGGCAAACAGAGATTAAAAATAACTTGCTTAATCTGACCTGAGATGTGAGGGGTTAACAGGGAAACATAGACTGTTAGCAATCTGATACTAAGATACACTCTTGACTCCAGGGGAGGGAGTGGAGAAGGCAAACTGGTTTATCTAATTCTCCAAAGTCTCAGTTTTCCTCTGCAATTTTAAAATGATTAATTTCCAAACTCCTTAATGATTAATCTCCAAACCTCTGGAATCTGTAAGATGTTTTTAGTGGTTAATAAATCTCTCCCAGTGTTCTCTCTAACTACAACCCTTAGAATTTTTTCTGGGCACCTACATTTTAAGTCTTTCAAGGTAACAGAATCCAGCTCACTGCACAACATGATATAGACATGGAAAAATACACAAATCTGATTTCAGAATGACAGAGGGAGGGGAAGTATGAAAAGCTCTGAGAGGCTTGTTAGAAACCCACCACCAAAAGAAAGGGTTGGGTAATTTGCAAGGATCCAAGACTGACAAGGTGGTCCTGTATCTACCATGGACAGTTCCCCTAGCTGAGAGAGAAACAAAAGAAGGCTAAGGCGAATGGATATTGCAAACCTTCCTCAGATCACCTCTAAGGTTACAGGGGAGGGCTTTGGTGTCTCCAATGCTCCTTATTCTGCATAACCTCAAGTCAGGTCCTACATAAAGATTTCAAATTCCTGGCCTTTTGCAATAGCGACAATTACCAGGTTTGAGGTCCCTCACAGGGCCATGGTTGGGGTGTGGATTTGGTGCATAGTGTACTTTGTGGAAGAAACAAGTGTAATGATGGGCTTAAAGGTATAGGTCCCAGTGGTGTTAAGTTCAGGGATTTGGTCTGTAGGCAGAGTAGAACTGTTCCCATCAGGACTGGAACCTTTAAGGGGAGGGAAGGTAGGAGAAGGCAACGAGTAGGGTGGAGGAACAACAGAGGGGTAGGCTGGGATCATTGGACAGGAGGTGAGGGAAGAAATGGGGGTGGAATTAGAGCACTGGGGGAAAGAGTGCTGAAGCTGAAGTGACTGCAAGCTTTGAGGGAAGAAGCTTCTGTTTTACATTCTTGCTCTGCCATTTCAGCAAACCAGTGGTGAAAACAGTCCCACTCTAGTCTAGACATCTTGTTGATTTTTAAGCTTAATTTGTTTTTAAGATAAACCAATTTAGACCAGTCACAGGGCCCCAGTGAAGCCAACACAATTCAGGGCTATCTTCAGTTAACTGCCACCAGTGCTGGCAGTATTTGTGGTCATCAGAATGATTCAACATATAAAAAGCAGCAATTTTGTTAACCACATCTCTAATTTTAGTTTCTGACTGACCCATAGCCCAATTTTCAGGGGATCCTTGCTTTCTGAGGAGATCTATGCAATGCAGAGTGATGTGATCCCCGACCCCCAGAGCTAGCTTAAAGAGAATTGAGAATTTCGACCAAACAGTGGGAGTTTCGATGGAAGCTGGGAATAGAGACTTACCCACCCCTGCCAAAGTTAAAACTTCAGGAAAATAGATCCTAAGGCACCTATATCACTAGCATTGTCAGGGTGAGGTGCCATCTTTCTACTCTACAAGCACCATCCAAGTCATGGCACCAAACTGTCAATCTTAAGATTTGGTCTAAAAAGATACAAACAAAATTAGGTCATATATGTGCTATTTATTCTCTAAAGCTAGTAGAAACATATATATGGGATTCTCAATGAAATTGAGAATCAAAGAAAGATTATTTGAAGAAGATGATATATTCATAGAGTAAGGAAATGTTTCCCCCCTCCCTTATGATTCAGGATGCCTATGTCAACCAAAATTATAATTTCATAGAACAAGAGATTGCCCCCAGGATGTCTGGTTCCTGTCAGTCATAAACAAGGAGATGTCATAACAGTATAGTGTCCATAAAACAACTAGATAAGAGAAATGCCATTAATCAAGATAATGTCCAGTTCAAGGCAGCTGGTCCTTATTAGTCATAAACAGAAGAATGCTTCCAGTCAGCTTAATTTTGGGGTTCACTTAGCATTTCAAAGGGGCTCAAGCAGGTCCCACAGTTGTCATTCAGGTAAGTTATTAGACTTCCTAGATCCTCACTGTTATTCTCATCATATCAAAATTTTTTAAGCCAGATTTGATTTTGTTGGCTCAAAAATGGTTCTTCTCTTTCAGTGAATGTTCTCCAAAGGAAAACCCTTTCTACCAATTGAGGGAAAGAGAAAAGTCTTCATAGAGCCAAAAGGCTAAAAACTCCACAGTCAAGATGAATGCAATATATTGAATACAATGAAACAAAACAAATCTTGATAAAATACATTCTTTCCCATTCAATGCTTCATATTCTTATGAGAAACTTCTTCGTATAGCAGTAGTCGGTACTCCTTGCTTCATCAGAACCAATTGAAACAGGACTAAAACAAGCTAGGATGTGCTTCCTACCATTCTTGCTCCTAACAGCAGTCTGAAATACAAAGTTGTGTTCCTAAGTCCACTGGAAATACAACTTTGAATTCAATGTTTTACCTTATTCTGTTTGGAATATGCTTATCCTTTTAAAGGTTTTTTTCTTAAAGTCTTTCTATTTGCTTTAGTCCTTTTGGGGAGAGAACTTTGAATGTTCAAGTTTGGATCTCTTGGCTTTCTCTGTAATGGCCAGAGTTAAAGAAAGAGAGCTGAATCCTAAGAAATCAGTATTGAATCACAGGCATTAGAGCAAAAATCCCTTTGTGAAAGAACTGGTTGGTTGTTGTCCTTAGTTCTCAAAGAGGATCACAATAACATCACTATGCTAGAGTCAAATTTCAGTGCGTCGACTGTGGCTGATCAGACCAATATGAGCTCAGAATGCTCTACCACAGATTGGACACACAGTCCACATGAACATTTGGGGTGGATTCTCTAAATTTGCACATCCTGTGTTTCCTTTGAGCTGTTTCAATTCTGCTTTGCTCATAGAGCACAGTACCTTCTCTAATGTGGACACGCCATGCTGAGTGGTCCTGTGCCAGTGTCTCTCATGTTACACAATTAGTTCCAAAGTTCTTAAGAGAGACCTTGAGAGTGTCCTTGTATTGCTTCTTCTGACCACCATGTGAATGTTTGTCTTGTGTGAGTTCTCCATAAAACAGTCTTTTTGGCAAGTGTACATTTTGCATTCAAACAATGTGGCCAGCCCATTGAAATTGCACTCTCTGAACCAGAGTTTGAATGCTTGGCAGTTTAGTTCAAGAAAGGACCTCAGTGTCTGGTATCTTATCCTGACAGATGATCTTCAGAATCTTCCTAAGACAATTCAAATGGAAGCAATTCAGTTTCCTGGCATGACATTGGTATACTGTCCAATTTTCCCAGACATACAACAGTGAGGTCAGCACAGCGGCTTTGTAGACCTTCAGTATGGTTGTCAGTCTAATATCTCTTCTCTTCAATATTTTCCTTCAGAGCCTCCCAAACACTGAGCTAGTTCTGGAGGAACAGTCAATATGGTGTTTGCTGCCTGACAACTCTAAGAGAAACACCAGGAGCAGAATGGAGGTCTGTACACAACGTTTGTAGATCTGCCCAAGTAGATCTGATACCATCATCATGAGGGCTTATGGAAAATTATGTCAAAATTTGATTGCCTGGAGAAGTTCATCAGCAT
>NW_020954583.1:17462397-17464867 GCF_900497805.2 Vombatus ursinus
TGTAAATTTCATGACAGTATGCTTGCCTGGGTTCTAGATAATAGACAATGCTCTCATGCTTTCCCAGTCACCAATGGAGTGAAACAAGGCTATGTGCTTGCTCCCATGCTTTTTAGCATGATGTTTTCAGCCATGTTGTCAAATGCTTTCAATGAGGATGAACAAGGCATCAAGGTCAGCTACTGTACTGATGGTAAATTCTTCAACTTGAAAAGGCTATAAGCCAAGACCAAAGTGAAGGGAATGTTGCTACATGATTTTCTGTTTGCAGATGATTGTGCATTCAATGCAGCCTCTTAAGCTGAGATGCAACAAAGTATGGATCAATTCTCTGCTGTTTGTGCTAATTTTGGACTAAAAATTAACACCAAGAAAACACAGGTGCTCTATCAGCCACCACCACACCATCCATACATAGAACCACCAGTTACAGTAAATGGAGAAGTTTCGAATGTTATAGATAAGTTCACTTACTTTGGTAGTGTACTTTTCAGGGATGTACACATTGATAGTGAGGTTGTGAAAGAATATTCCAAGGCAAAGTCAACATTGCTTTATTTCAGTATATCATACAGGGATCTTCTTCAAAGCTTTCCAAAACTGTTTTGAAAGCCTGCCTTCAATATTTATAGACCCATAGGGTTCAATGTTGCCTCAATGTCTCAATGTAAATGAATGAGAGTTGTGTATCTTGCTTTCCTCTAAAGCTAGGCAAAAGTTTTACAAGCAGAGAATGCATCCTTACAAGTGAACACAATTGCACAGAAAGCTAGAACATCTCTTGCCCTCAGAGAAGTTATTTGACTTCCTAGATCCTCACTGTTATTCTCATTGTATCCAAACTTTTAAAGCTGGATTTTATTTTGGAGGCTGCTGTAAGGTTCTTTTTTTATCAGTAAATGTTCTCCCAAAGAAAATCCTTGTTACCAATTGAGGGGAAGAGAAAAGTCTTCACAGAGCCCAAAGGCTAGAAATTCCACCTTCTAGGCAAAGGTATTGAATTCAATGAAACAAAACAAGTCATGATGAAATACAATCTTTCCAATTAGATGGTTCATCTTCTAAGAAAATACCAGCGATAGGTATTTCTTGCTTCATCAGGACCAGTTGAAATAGTAATTAAACAAGCTAGAGTGTGTTTCCTTCCATTCTTGCTCCTAACAGTAGTTTGAAACATCAAGTTGTTTTTCCTCAATCCAATGAAAATGCAACCTTGAATTCAGTCTCTTTTACCTTATTCTGCCTGGAATATGCTTATCCTTTTAAAAATATGAGTTTTTCCTTAAAAGCCTTTCTACTTGCTTCTGTCCTTTTGGGGAAAGACTTGAATGTTCAAGTTTGGATCTCTTGGCTTTCTCTGTAATGACCATAGTCAATGGAAGAGAGCTGAATCCTAAGCAATCAGTACTGAACCATGGGGATTGGAGCAAATTATTTTGAAAGCCTTCCTTTTGATATCTAGTGTCAGACTCATAGGGCTTAATTTTGCCCTAGCCTCAATGTAAACAAATGAGAATTGTGTATCCTGCTTTACTCTAAAGCCAGGCAAAAGCTTTACAGGCACAGAATGTTTCCATACAAGTGAACACAATTCCACATAAAGCTGGAATAAAACTAGAACATCTGCTGTCATTCACAGAACTTATTGAACCAGTGGGAAAAGGGTTGAAGTTTGGGGAATACATATAGCAAAGGGGTAACCCACAGCTCCTGGCTGTTGGAAGACTTTTTCTCCCATTTGTATAGAAACTTAGGATGTTTCCCTTAAGCATGTTGCATTTTTTTCTTCTGTGCTTATTTGGTAGCCTTGAATGTCTCTTACCTCATAGTATCTAGTATTCTGATGCTATGTACATCTGAATATATCTGTATATCTATGTATATCTAATACATCTGATGCAGATGCTGCTGCCAGTCACTGTGGCCCTAAGGATAATGCTAGAATTCTGATGAGAAGGCAGGAAATCCAAAATCCTATGGATCTCTGAAGACAGGAGGTCTTCCTTCAGTTAAGGGAAAATGGAAATTGAAGAGGTGGGGGGTTTTGGGGTACTCCTAGTTGCACAGAGGCACCCCAAGATCACGGGAGGTTTTGGGGTGCTGGGAAAAAGCCCCAGATTGCAACATGAATCTGCCTGAAAGAATTCAACCCAGATCTTCTTCCAGCCAGAGAAATAGTTTATTAAAGATAAATCATATATAGGCCAGGTCACACCCATGAGGACGAGCGGGCTTGAGAGTCTCAGCCTCTGGGCATGAGAGGTTCTCAGCTTCTAAATGGGGGCTGGGGGCTAAGGAGGCCAGGTGATGCTCATGAGGATGAGTAGGCTTGAGGCAGTCTCAGCCTTTTGGGTGTGAGACGCTCAGCATCTGAATGGGGGCTGGGGTGGATAGGCCATGTGATGCTGGTGAGGACCAGCAGGCTTGGGAACAGCTCAGCCTCTAGGCATGAGAAATTCCCAGCATCAGA
>NW_020954583.1:17464973-17465060 GCF_900497805.2 Vombatus ursinus
GATTAAGGGTGGCCAGAGGAAGGAGAGTTGGTTGGGTCTGTTTGGAAGGTAATAAACAATGAGAATAGATAATGAAGGGAGCTGAAA
>NW_020954583.1:17465103-17481987 GCF_900497805.2 Vombatus ursinus
GGGGAAGTTTGCTTTCAAATGGAGCTAAAGAGAGCTTTCAAAGGGAAGTAAGGCAGTTTCTAAAACTTTAAGGTTTTCCTGGGACTGGTAGGCAAACTGAAGCCAGGTTCTTTTTGGGGCCAGGAAGGAAAGGTGCATATCAAAAGGTCAACAAATGGGAGCCAAATTCCTTTTGGCAAAAAGGGGCAAAGGTAATCCCCTTCAAAATGAGGCTGAGGTGCTCTCCTCTTGACATTGCCTCCATCCCTAACCTGATCCTTCTCAAGGGTTTAGCTGGAACATTCTCCTGGCTCTCCACTCACTCAAATTCCTGATTCCAACTAGGTCTGTGGTTTTATATAGACCCAAGAAGAATTGGCTAAGTCCCTCAGCTGATAGGAATAGACTTCCTATTGAAATTAGGGAGGTGTCCACACCTTGTTCACTCCTAGCAAACAATCATTGTGTTCTCATCTGATAAACATGAAGTGTTGAAAAAGTCTTCAGTGCTGCTTTAAGTACTGAAGACTTTTGGGACATCCTGTGTATTACGGTTAAATGCGGTAAGGTAATATCAACCCCACACTAACAATTTTATGTAATCAAAATTGTCTATTTTATCATTTATCTTTACTTCTGTTTCATTTATTTTGTTTTGTTTTAAAAAAAAATTTCCCTTTGAGATGCCCATCAATTGGAAAATGGCTGATCGAATTATAGTATAAGAATGTAATAGAATACTATTGTGCTGTAAGGAATTATAAAAGGTATGGTTTTAGAAAAACCTGGGAAGGCTTGGATGAATTAAAACAAAATGATGAGCAGAACCAGTAGAGTAATTTAACAGCAATACTGTAGAGATAATTAACTTTGAAAGATTTAGGAACTTTGATGAACCCATTGACTAACCACAATTTCAGAGGACTCATGATGAAACATACTATCTATCTCCAGAGAGAAAATTGATGGAAGTGCAGATTGAAGCACATTTTCTTCTTTCTTTTTTTTTTTGGTGGGGGGATGTACCAGTCGCGCCGACCTTATGCCGGCCGCGCTGTACTCTCCTCCTATACGGAGCAGGCTGCCAGAGTCATACTCACTCATCAGTCTTCGGTCCTCAACCGGATAAACACACAGAGACGAGCCATCGGGAGGCGCCAACACCAGAGCTTTATTCAGAGGCCATCACAGCAAGCCATCACAGCAAGGCCAAGCAGGAAGGCCAGAGCAACAGAGCAGGAGCCAAGAGAGAGCGCATGATCTGACCACGCTTGTTCCTAAGTACCTACTTGCCCCTCCTCCCCAGCCCGCTTACTAGCCAATGATTGTAGGGTCAGATACCGGAAGGGGCTGTCTGAGTGTAGCACACCAAGGGAGAGGGAGTGACGTAGGAGGCTAGGACCGGATACAGGAAGGAGGCGTCTGGGATTAGTGCATAGACAGAGTACGTGACCTAGGAAGTCAGGAAGGACACAGGAAGGAGGCGTCTGGGGTTGACGTTGCATATAGGGAGGGGACTAAGCAAAGGGAACTAGTCCTCTGCCGTCCCACTCCCACGTGGCATCGCCCCTTGCCTCAGGAGCACAAGCTCCGGCTACTTCCTTGCACCCAGCTTATCTCACATAGCACTGCCCACTGCCTCAGGGCTTCTCCATACCCAGCGCATCCCAGTTCACCACGACTCTGCCTACCACAGCCCCTGCCTCAACTTCCAAATACCCAGATCTTACCCTACTCTTGCCACAGCGCCCAACTGGCAACTGCCAACATCAGACAGTCCCTCACAGGGGGAGACACAGCAAATGTGGAAATGATGGCATATGGGCCCAAGCTGAGACCTTTGACCCTTACCCCAAAAAGAATTTGGGTCCCATTTGTCTACAGGCCCTAGAAAATCCCACCTAGGACTCTCCTTGAACTCCTACTTGGTCAAGGAAGTCTCTAGCTCTAGTTTACCTGAGGCTATAATCCTATCAACTGGCCTTTCCTTATTGCCTACACCCAACCTATCACTTCTCTTTTACCCTTAACCTAGCCAGGCCCTTCATGGTCTGTTACCTCCCAATGGCCCCTGGCTACTCTCCACCCTTGATCCTATCTAGACCCCATTCTCAAACTACTAATCTCCCCCACTAAGATATCCCTTCCCTCAGACCCCTCCTCCAGTCACCCCAAATTACTTGGCCACTCCTAGATCCCTCCCACAGTCTTTCTGTATATAAGGTCCATCTTGTCTCCTTTAAGGTGCTCAGATTTTTAAATCTGGCTTGCTTGCATTAGTGATACAAATGCTTAGATTCCTTAAGAGTCTGGTCAATATGGTGAATCTTTAATAAATTTTGTCTTTGGCTGAAAGAAAGCTTGGGGGGCAGCTAGGTGGCGCAGTGGATAGAGCACTGGCCCTAGATTCAGAAGGACCTGAAATTCAAATCTGGCCTCAGACACATAACACTTACTAGCTGTGTGACCCTGGGCAAGTCACTTAAATTGCCTAACCAAAAAAAAAAAAAAAGAGAGAGAGACAGAAAGAAAGTTTGGGTCGAATTCATTCGGGTAGGACCTGCGTCACTATTTCAGGGTTCCATTTACCCCTAAACCTCAACATATAGCTCCCTGAACCTCAATAGAAACACACATAAGTGCCTATGAATAATTTTCTGCCTAACCCATTTTCCTTTCATTTTGTTCCCTCTGGGTACCTCCTATCAGCCTTAAAGAGTTTGTTCTGGTAAGGTCAAACAAATTAGGTTGTATGTGCATGTTTATTTCTTTCAGTGGCAGACACGCATACAAGCATGCATGGGAGTTCATTTGCAAATGAGCTCATTTTGGAGTTAGGCTGCTCAGATTATATACCCATCTCTCCTCCCTTTCCCCTGACTCAGGATGCCTGTGTCCTTTGTTAGCCAAAATTACAGTTTCCATAGAACAAGAGAGTGCCCCCAGAACGTCTGGTTTCTATCATTCATAAACAAGAGAATGTCATAACAAGAAGAGAGTGTCATAACAGGATAGTGTCCATAAAACAATGATAAGAGAAATGCCATTAATCAAGATTGTCTGGTTCAAGGCACCTGTTCCTCATCAGTCATAAATGCTCCTAGTCAGCTTAGTTTTGGGGTTCACTAAGAGAGCATTTAGAAGGGGCTCAAGCGGGTCCCACATTCCTTATCTCCCCCACCCCTTACACTTACATCTAAAATTACTAAGGGTCTTGAATATGTGCCAACATTGAGTTACCTCAAAGGTCAATCACAAGGGAGGAAAAAACAGCCCAGAGTCAGGCTCATCTGCACTGGTTGATTAGCATCCAAAAAAGATTGTCCCAGCACTGGGCTTATGTGCCCTGCCCAATTAGTGTTCTTAAATCTTCAAAAACACTTCAAGTAAAGGAAGCCATATCGATTAGGACATCAAAAATAGAGCTTTTTCTCTATTTAAGAAAGAGCAATCTGATTTCAAATGGCATTGCTGTTGAAGACTTCTTATGCTGTCCTCACATGAATACTAGTCCTTGCACTACTATGGAAAAGGCTAGCATAGGAACAGATCTTTACAGAACTAGAAAAGTGTGCCCCTTAAGGACAGGTTAGCAGCATTTGAATTCTCTTCACTTGCTTTTCATCCACAATTTAGCTGACATTCAAATCCTTCAATAAACCCTATTGAAACATGTCCAGGGGCATGCTGGAACCAGCTTGTACCAGTATCTGGAAGGACTGATTGTTAAATTATCAGTGTGAGCATTTACACCTTGGAAATCTGTAGATGCTACAAATCAAGCATTAATTTGTTGATTTGTTTTATTGTTTTGTTGACTGTGACAACTTAAGAAAGTGATGGAGAAAAAACATTAATGATATAGATTAATTCAAAAGTATGTCTTCCACTCATTTTTGAAAGCCAGTTGTTTAGCATTTGCCAGCACATCCCCTGAACATGTATGAGTGCTATGTTGGCTTAAATATTAAATATTAAATATTAAATACCACTTAAATATCCATTTAGAATACATTTGCTGGTATATGTTGAGAAATGGGTCAAAGAGCCTGATCACATCTCCAACTCTTGGAATTAGCTCCACAAACCTAGAATAGAAGCACATTAATGATATCGTTTGATTAATTTCTGCTTTACACATTTCCTGAAGTTCTACATTGCTGTAAGAGCAGGTTTCTAGGATTCCTCCTGTATCTAATTCCAGAACTGAGTTCAGGACCTGGGGCTTACAGCTAGTCTTATTGAAAAGTCCACTTGACAAATAGGAGAAATAGCCTCTAAGTAGGCTTATAAGCAGAAATCTTTCACTGGTAGTAATTTCCTTATCTCATAGTTCAAACTTCAACATAAGTTGCTCTGGTCCATCATGCTAATGGACGTGGTGTCAAATTCCCCACCAGGAAAAGGTATATGCCTCTCTGAAGATAACCACAATTATTCATAGTGGCTCTAATCTGGCCGCACCCTGTCCCACAGGCCAGGTTCATGCCTCTATTGACACTGTGTTGACAATTGAAATGAAGGGCTATTAACTCCCCAAGTCCCCTTGCATATTCTAAAGTCCATCCTGCTTTTTCTATAAGTGATTTTATCTTATTTAGTGACTACTTATCAGAAGCAGAGGGGGGAGCTATTAACTTAACTTCCAAGTATCCTGTTTTCCAGCTATCTCTGGCGAATTAAGAAGACCTCAAGTTTTTAGGTAATTGGCACAAAACAGCAGCTTTATTGTCTTGATATTATTTTTTCACTTAGTTATATTCCCCTCCCAAAGAGCTAATAACACAATTATTCCTTTGTCACTGTCCATTGGTAAACCGAAAATAAATAATCTTTGGATTATATTAATCATTGTGGTCCAATTCTCCAATAACTGGGCAGCCATGGTGGTTATTCACCCCAATAGAGTTACACATTTTTTCCTAGGCTTAAACCTGCTAGGTTGTTCACAGGGTCAGGATTAAATAGAGTAACAATAGATGCAGAACCATTTATGTTCTCAAGGAGTTTACAATGTTGGAGATGGAGGGTTTGTACAAGAAAATAATATTTATATTACTTACATATTAGGGTTGTTGGGAAGAACATGCTTTGTAAAACTTAGTGTTTTATAAATATCAGTTTCTTATATTTCTCCTGAAGGACTTTAAGTCAGGAAACCTGGGTTCTAATCTTGATTCTGATATTTATAAGTTACGTTCTCCTTGTGCTCATCTGATCTCTCAAACACTCTAAACACTCATTTTCTCAACCTATTCACTTCCTACGACCTACTCCTCCACCCCACTTCAGTTACTCAGGCGCCATCACCCACAAATGCATGAGTTGCATGTTCAAGAATTCTGAAATGTCCTTATCTGACCATAATCTATTGGCTTTCCACCTCTTCTACTTTCTATTTTCAAACCCTCATCTTTATCCACACTGTGACCTCCAATCCCTGGACCCCTCAGTTCTCTCACAGGCCATCTCCCCAGTATTAGGCATTCCTCGCTTCCCCATTTTGACCTTTTGGTGAAGCAGTTTAACTCTTACACTATCCTCTTCTCTTGACTCCCTGGCTCCATTATCATTAAGAGGCTTTATTCCCTGCCAAATGTCAGCCTTGGATCACCCCCACCATCTTCCTTCCTACACATTCTGACTGTCTCCACTATAAATTTATGTTACCTAACCTCACGTGGGTTCTCACTGCTGATAAGCAATACATCCCTTATCAACTGGATATGTCACTCTCAACAGTGGCTTTTCTGAATCTTTTCAACCCTCCTCAAACCTTCCATGCCTCTCCTTCCCTACGCCCTCTCAGCTAAGAACCTTGCCTCATATTTTACAAAAAAATAGAGACCATTTACCATAAGCTTCCTCTTCTCCCATCTTCCTCATCTCATATCACTCAGATGCCTTCTGCCATTATCTTTTCGTTCACCCCTGTCTCACACAAAGATGTCTTGGCAAACTCCTCTACCTGCACAAGTGATTCTATTCCATCCCATTTTCTCCATCAGATTGCCACCTCTATCATCCCAATCCTATCACTTAGCTTCAATCTCTCTGAAACTGCTCTCTCCAGAGTTACCAGTGATCTCTTAATTGCCAAATTCAATGGCCTGTTCTCAATACTTATTCTTCTTGATTTCTCTGCAGCCTTTGACACTGTTAGCACCCTCTTCTCCTTGATACCCTCTCTTTTCACTGTTTTGTTTTGTTTTGTTTTTTTAGAACACTACTCTCTCCTACTTTTCAGCTACCTGTCAGATCACTCCTTCTCAGACTCCTTTGCTAGATCCTTATCCAGGATGAGAATCTTACCCTGCTAACTGTAAGTGTCACATAGGGCTTTATCCTGGGCCCTCTTTCCTATTCTGGATTTCTTCACTTAGTGATCTCATCAGCTCCCATGCATTTAATTATCATTTCTATGCAGATAATTCTCAGATCTATCTATCTTGCCCCAACCTCTCTGTTGAGGAAAATTAATATTGTACTGTATTATTTAATAACCAATATTTCTCTGTGATCCATCTTTTTCCTCATTTTGACAGACACCAGTTCTGAAAGACAGGCAGTTTCTGAAGGGTGTGATTGTGATTGAGCAAGATGATCACTTCTAGCCCCAAAGCTAGTAACCAAGCTGGGCAGGGCACCTTGCTTGTGTTTGCCCCATAAGCACAGAAGCCAGATTGAGCTAAGCCGTCCCCAGAGGATGACTCGTTTCCTTGTTTTTCCTAACCAAAGACAGGGATGACCCTGGTCTACATGAGGGAGACCAAACCAGAGAGACCTTATGAGATAGATGGCTTCTGTTTTTGGAGCCAAGATTACTAGAGGCAGCTGAATCTCATAAAACAACTAGCATTCTTTAAGTGTCAGAGAGGAGGCAATCAGCCACCTCTGAAGGCCAACTCACTTTTTCTAGCTTCACATTAACCCTTTCACCTGAGGATTAGTCCTCCTGTTGCAGAGAGTAGGGAATGAACTAATTAGGAAAAAGCTGAGAACTATTAACCACCTCTTCATTAAAATGTCCACAATTGAGATTGCCTTGCCATCCTCAGAGGCGGTCCAAATGATGTACTGTAAGGCCAATCAGAAGGAAGATAGGCCTAGGTTTAAAAAGCCCTGTCACCCTCAGTCTGGCTCTTTTGGTACAATTGGAGCCCTTTATTAATAGGTTCTGTACCCTATTAATAAATAATATCTTGCGCAGAGAATTGCCTCAGTTTACCCTTTGTTAAATTTCAATCGGGACATTGCTGACTTTCAATCTTTCATCTCCAGCTGCAATTCAGATATCTCCAATTGTATTTCCAGTAGACATTTTAAATTCAACATGTCCCAAACTGAACTCATTATCTTTCCCTCTAAACACTCCCTCCCCTCCTAACATCCCTATTACTATCCAGGGCAATATCATCTTCCCAGTCTCCTCAGTCTACTCACTATTTTTCATCCCCCACATCCCACACCCCCGTCCCCATCTGTTGTCAAGGCCTATTGATGTCAACTTTGTAACATCTCTTGAGTATATATCCCCTTCTCTTCTCTGACATAGTAAGTCCTCATTACCTCATATCTGGACTATTCTAATAGCCAGCTGGTGGGTCTGCCTACCTCTCAAGTCCCTCCCCATTCCAATCCATCCCCCAGACAACCATCAAAGTTATTTTCCTAAAGATTATATCTGACTATACGAAACATTCCCCAACTCCCCCACTCAATAAACTCCAATGGCTCCCTACCACCAGGATCAAATGCAAAATTCTCTGGTTGGTATTCAAAGCCCTTCATAAGCTACCACTCCTCTCCCCAAAATTTCCAGTCCTCTCAAACCTTATCCTCTGCCATGTACTCTATGATCCACTGACACTGGCTTCATTGCTGATCCAGAAACAAGACACTCCATCTTTTGGCTTGAGGCATTTTCTCTGGCTGTCTCCCTGGAATGCTCTCCCTCCTCATCTCTACCTACTGACTTCCCTGGCTTCCTTCAAGTCCCAACTAAAATCTCATCTTCTAGAGGAAGTCTTTCCTAAAGCCTCTTAATCCTAGTGGCTTCCCTCAATTAATGGTTTGCCATTTCCTTCTTCAGTTCATTTTACAGATGAGGAAACTGAGCCAAATATGGTTAAGTGACTTGCCCAGGGTCACACAGCCAGTAAGTGTCTGAAGCCTAATTTGAACTCAGATCCTACTGACTCTAAGCTGGGCACTCCATCCACTGTCCCACTTAGCTGCCCTCATTTACTTCCTACTTATATCTGTGGGTGCTCTGCCCAAAGGAATAAAAGTTTTGATCTTTGAAACCTTGCAAGATATGTTGGAGTTTACAGGTTAGATTTTTTTTTTCTCTTCCCTACTTATTTATTCTATCATTTTTTAAAAAACTGGGACAATTAACTCTTTTGCCCCATGTAGTTTCATTTACGATCTCTTGAAATATAGCACTGGAAAAAAAATAAAAACAGGCTTTGATAAAACCCATTGGGATTCAAATTGAGCTATTTGACCATGCCTTAAACCCAAATCACTCTGGCTCTCACTGATTGGCCAACAATAAATAATAGCTCAAGCCTCACTTGGGCATTGTTTGGGTTTTTATGGCTCAGAGTAAGTGTAAATAGCAATTGTTTTTGTTCTGGACAACCCAAAGGGTCTTCCCTCCCAGATTGATTTTTTTTAATAGATAAAAGAGGCTGTTTTTTTTTTTGCCTCATTTCTAAACTAGCCTTAAACACTGATTGAGTGTTGCCTCAGACAAACTGAGACCTGGGAAAGACCTTAGCTTAAAAAGGCCACAATCTCCCACTGCATCTGGGGCCATCTCCAGTCATTTGGATGTATATCTTGCCACTGGACCCAGATGGCTCTGGAAGAGAGTGAGGCTGGTGACTTTGCACAGCCCTGCCTCACTTATATCCAGTTCACTTACATGTCAAGACATCACCTTCTTGAGGTCAGTGGTCCTCTTCCAGAACAAAGGACAAACAACTTATCCTGTATATAGCTTATTTGCACATATTAGTTTGCTTGCTGTTTTCCCCATGAGGTTGTGAACTCCTCGCAGCCAGTCTTCTGCCTCTTTTTGTATCCCCAGAGCTTAGCACATAGTAGGTGCTTAATAAATATTTATTGACTACTTGCAAAATCTTTGACAAAGCAGTTAATCTGAGACTCAGATTCCTCATTTGTAAAATGGGAATAATCCCTACTCTGCAGGACTGTAGTGAGGTTGATTGCAGACGTATTTCTTGCCTCTAAACTCTGCCCCTCAGAAGGTCTGTGCAAGGTGTGGAGCAAGAGTGGAGCAGATTTTTTGTTTTTCCTGCTTCCTCCAATCTGTTCCTCACAGTCACTCAACCCCCAACACTGGTCTTGGCACTAAGCAGATCAGAATAACTAGTTGTGTGACTTTGCACAAGTTATTAACCTCTCTGGTTCTCACTTTCCTTAATGGCGAAATGGGCATAATCCTCAAAATGTCAGTGAATGTGAGTCAGCAAGTGTTTATAAAGTGCCTACTATGGGCCAGGCACTGAGCTATCATTAATGAAATGAGGCCCAAGACACAGGGCCCTTTGCAAACTTTGCAACAGTATGTAAAATCCAGCTGATGCCAATGATGAATAGCTCAAGCTATGGCCTGATTCTTTCAAAATTAACGCATTTTTTCCCCCTGGCAGCTAGGTGGCCCAGTGGATGGAGTGCCCCAGCCTGGAATCAGGAAGACGCATCTTCTAGGGTTCGAATCTGGCCTCAGATACTTACTAGCTGTGTGACCCTGGGCAAGTCACTTAGCCCTGTTTGCCTCAGTTTCCAATGAGCTGGAGAAGGAAATGGCAAACCACTCCAATATTCTTGCCAAGAAAACCCCAAATGGGGTCACGAAGAATTAGTCGTGACTGAAACAACCGATCAGTAAGACAGGAAAAAAAAGTGATGAATCATTCCTCCAGCCAACAGGGGCGCTCAACTGCGGCTGCGTTCGGGCGCCCAATTGCGCAGCCGCTGTCCCCCAAGGACCTTCAGGGAATAGAGGAAGCCGTCGTACCACTGGCCCCTACTCGCCCCGCCTCTTCCCGAGACCCCGCCCCCAGGATCAGAACCTCTCTTCTCTCTTTCATAAGTCCCAATCCTTCCCCTCTCTTCCCTCGGCCTTTTCTTTCCGGCCCCGCCCCATCCGCTACTTTTTCTCTTCCCAACCAACCTTATCCTCTCTGTTCCATCCCTTCCCTCTAACCACGCCCCTCCCATTACGTAATTCTCCTAGCTCTTCACTTCGTATCCTGGATTCCAGGGTCCGTCTTCCTTCGCTTCCCAGCCCTACTAGTTGTGTTTTACGACACTGTCGTCTAACGGCGGGTCTTTACGGCAGCGAGAAGCGGCCGGACGGCAGCGGCCGTGGCAGCGGGAGCGGGAGTTTGGGCGTCGGTGGTGGTGCCGGGCGGAAGCGGCGGGGGCGACGGATCCGGCCGTTTAGGCCAGGCCAGGGCCGGGACCGGAGCCGGAACCGGGGCCGGGGCCGGGGCCAGGACGCGGGGCAGGAGGAGGCGGCGGCGGGGGGGTTGATGCCCGGTGGCGGGGGGAGCCCGGCGCCCTGCAGTCTCCTGGCCGCCTCGGAGCCGCGGGGGGGCGAGGAGGCAGCGGCGGCGGGGCCCGGGTCCGGCGGCCCCGGGGGCTCCTCTTGCGGCGGGGTCGGGGGCCCCGGGCCCGGCGGCGCCGGCAACAGCAGCAGCGGCGGAGGCCCTGGGGGCAGGATGAGTCTGTCCCCGAAGGAGCTCTCCAGCCTGCTGGGGATCATCTCGGAAGAGGCCGGGGGCGGCAGCACCTTCGAGGGCCTGTCCAGCGCCTTCCATCACTACTTCAGCAAGGCGGACCACTTCCGCCTGGGCTCGGTGCTCGTGATGCTGCTCCAGCAGCCGGACCTGCTGCCCAGCGCGGCGCAGCGCCTCACCGCCCTCTACCTGCTCTGGGAGATGTACCGCACCGAGCCCCTCGCCGCCAACCCCTTCGCAGCTAGCTTCGCCCATCTGCTCAACCCGGCGTCCCCCGGCCGGGGCGGCCAGGAGCCCGACCGGCCGCCGCTCTCAGGTACGGAGTTCCCCCGGCTGCCTGCCCCTCCCCCACCGGCGCGAAACCCCCAAAGGGAGTAAGGAGCGAGGTCAGGAGTGCGAGCGTCTTGATTTTGGCTCTTCCCTGGGGGACTGACCCCGTCACTTCACCCCCGCGGGGCCTGCGCTCAGCTTACAATGGGGGGGGCGGGGCTGTGCTACATCAGGAGCTCTTAACCTTTTGTGTGTGTCTTGAATCTTTTGCCAGACTCGTGAAGTCTATGGACCCCTTGTCAGAAGGATGCTTTTAAATACACAGAACAAAATATATAGTTACAAAGGAAACCAATTATATTGAAATAAAATTATCAGAAGTTCACAGACTCCAGTTTGAGAACCTCTGGGCTAGATCTCTTTTAGCTCTGACCTCAAATGAGTACAGTGTCGCAAGTAAAGCTCTTTACTCCATAAAAATCCCTTATTTCTCTTCATCTGGATGGGGCACTACTTTTCTGTTTGTAAGAGACGATATGATTTAGAGACCACACGTTTGGCCAAGCAAAAGTTTGGTGGCGGTCTGCCCCACTACAGTTTCTAGCCTCTTATGTTCTTGCATTAAGACTCTGATGAGCTACTTCTTTTGGAGGAATTTCTTCCCCTTTCTCCCTTCTCCCATAAGGATCAGGCTAGAAATTCCCTGTTCTTTGGAGAGACATCTCAAGTTCTTGGAGGTGGATGAGTAGAGGATTGACTTCCAGTTTAATAAAGCATATAATGTGTATGACCATTATCTGGCATTTCCCCCATCTTCTAAACATATCAAGGGTACACTGTAAAACTGGAGTGGGAATATAGGTTAAAAAGTAAAAGCACTAAAATCAATCAACAGTCTACTACTTAAAGACATTGAGAAGCCTGTCTTTTTTTCCCCCTCCTATCTCTTCCCCGAAGGCAATAAAGGCAACTCTTGTTCCAGACTCATATGTTTGAGTGCCTCTTATTTCTGGGAAATGATTCTTCTGTTCCATTTGCCTTTGAATATTAATCTTATTATGTTCCCAAATTTTGAATTTCATTAAAATGGGAGTTGAGAGTTAATTAGAAGACAGTAGTCATAGGAGTCTATGAAAAGCAGAAAAGAACTCAAAGCTAGTTTTCCTTTCTAGAGGCTGGAATAGCCTTAAGACTTTTGAGGGGAAAAAAGTAAGGACTGTTTATATTTATTTAGATCTCAGGAATCCATGTAGCATTTTTAAATTAATTTCTTTGGTAGGTAGAATGGGGCAAGGGAAGGGATGAAATTTTTTTAAATAATATTTTCCCCCAGGTACATGAAAAACAATTTTTAACATATTTTTAAGTTTTGAGTTCCACATTTTATCTTTCTCTTCCCTCCTCCTCTGAGACAGTAAACAGTCTGATACAGGTTATACATGTGCAGTCATGTAAAATATGAAGGGATGAAATGTTGAAGTAGCTTGACAGGTGGGAAGAGCAAAAGTGTCCCCTCTTTACTGTCTTTAATTATTCCTTGAGTCATCACTACCTTAAAGCATCTTTCTCCAGTATGATGTTTTGGATTAATTTCTCAGTCTTACCATTGCCATTTTGATCACCAGGGGAAATTTGTCTCTTATTTCTCAGTCTTCTTTGTTGAGTCATCATCCATGTTGTTCTTCTCTTGTTGTAGGTACATCCCAAGCCTCTTCCTTGGGCCCTCTTTTCTTCTGTCTCTACACTTGGTGATCTTAAGAGCCCCTATCATATCAAGCATCATCTCTGTTCAGATGATTTTCAGATTTCTATATCCAGCCCTAGACTCCTGATTCTTTGATTCTGCTGAACTCCATTCTGGTATCACCAACTACCTGTAATAATAGTTTTTACGTAGCCCTTTAAGGTTTATAAAGTGTTTTGCATATGTTACTTCATTTGATCTTCACAACAGCCCTGTAAAATAGGGACTGTTATTATCCCTATTTTACAGATGGGAAAACAGCCTGGGAGAGGTTAAGTGACTTGTACAGGGTTGGTCACACAGGTAGTAAGTGTCTGAAGTAGAATTCGAATTTTCTGGTCTTCAGTGTTCAATCCACTGTGTCAACCTAGCTGTTATTGGAAGCACTATCTCTGACTTCATGTCCCTTAAGCATCTTAAACATAGAATATCCAAATGGGACTTCATTATCTTCTGAACTTTCTTCATCCATGTCATATTTCTGTTGAGAGCACCACCATCCTTCCTAGTTTCAAAACATTAAAAGTCATTCTGTACTTGATATTCTGTCATATTCCAGTCAGTTGCCAGATCTTGTCAGTTCTGTTTTTACAACATAGTTCACATCTTTCCCCTTTTTTCTCGTCCCATGTATATCTGATTCAAGTCACCACTTGCGCATATTATTTCAACCTCCTCTTAAAATATTGGTCTCTCTCTTCTCCAGTCCATCACCTCCACCCCTACTTCCCGACAAAATAATCTTCCTGAAGTACAAGTTTTGCCATTTTACACTCCCTACTCAGAATCTGTCAGTGTTTTATTATTGCTCTTAGATAAAATACAGATGCTTAGCATTTTAAAACTTTCCCCAAAATGTCCTACCTTTCCCTTTTATTTCATAGCACTCTCCTTCACATGTGCCAACCAAACTGATATTTACTGTTTCTGGATTTAGCATTCCTTACCCCATTTCTATTTTCTGTCTTTTTACTTATTTTATGATGTTCCCTGTGCCTGTGATATAACTGTATTATCATTTCCACCTCGCTAACTTTCTTTCATCCCTGGTTTCCTTCAGGGCTCAGCTCCTGGGCCATCTCCTACAGGAATACAATTTTTCCTTTTCATGTTTTTTATACTTATCTGGTTATATTTTGTGTCCCACTAGTAGAAGCTAAGTTCCTTTGGGCAGGGACTGTTTTTCATTTTCATTTAGCACCTAGCCCCATGTTTTGCATGTGATGGACACTTTATATCTGCTTGTTGGAGTGGATTGGTTGGCTTACGTAGGTGTTCTAACTGAAGATTTATCATCAAGAAGAATACATGCCTCAAAAAACACTGCTTTATAGTTTTAGGATTTGTCAGTAAGCATTTATTAAGTATCTATTTGTTAATTACCTATTAGTAAGCATTTATTAACTATTGCAGGCACTGATCTTGGCGCTGAGGATCCAAAGATAAAATTGAAACAGTGCCTGCTTTCAAGGAGCTTGTATTCTGTTTGGGGAATTAGCAAGTGCAAATATAATTAAATACAAAATTTATACAAAGTAATTTCCATGATGGTAAGCACTAGCAGTCAGCAAGGATCAAGAAAAGCTTCTTGTAGGAAGAAGTGGCACTTCAGTTGAACTTAGGAGACTGGAAATTCTAAAAGAAGAGTGAAGTAATGAGGGTGTGAATTCGAGGCCTATTGATGGCAGTCTGGTGCAAAGGCCAGAAGAGAAGAGGTAGAACATCCAGTATCAGCAAGAAGGTCCATATAGGTGGAACATAGTGCATGAAAAGGAGTAATGTATAGTATCTGGAAAGTTAGCTTGTGAAGGACTTTAGTGCCAAAGGGAGGAGTTTTTCTTTTAGGCTAGAAACAGTAGGGTACTAGTAGTGGCAACTAGAGCTTTTTGAGCCAAGGAGTGACATTGTCAGGCCTGTATTTTAGGCATTTCATTTTAGCAACTGTGTGGAGGGTGGAGTAGAGAAGAGTAACTTTTATTTGGGTTAACATGAAACGGATTGGCTCTGCACTAACTTTTAAGTCCCACAGATGAATGGATAAACAGAGTTTAGAGAATTTCAGGAGAATTCTTTTAAAAGTTTACTTTTCTAGTTGTGTGCCCTAGTGGAAATAGACCTGGACTAGGAATTAGACTGGTAATCTAATCCAAGCTCCGTAGTTTACCTTTGGCACCTTTGGCCAAGTTGCTCCACCACTTTGGACATCAATTTCCAAATGATTTCCTAAGTGATTTGACTAAGAGAGCTCTAAAGTACCTTTGAACCCTAGATATTAAGACCTCAATTTTCTTCCTAGGACTTAAGTTTTATGATATAAAATTTTCAAGTCATCTTCATTATATGTTGTCTTAAGTCTAATCTTTATTCTAAGCATTTTATGATGAGAAGGTAAGGATCATACTCAAGTTCATAGCCATGTCTTTTCTAAAGTAGATTACTGTGTGCCGTATGTAAAATTAATAACTATGCAGCAAGGATAAGGATTGATCACCTGGGATAGGTCCAGGTTTGTTCTTTAAGGAAAGCAACTCAAGACCTGTGCCTCTTATTTAAGATTTGGGGGACTTTTGACACTTATGAGGTTTGGACCCCTTAATAGTATGAATCAAAGATTATAATCCACAGATTACTTTTCTGGGACTAAAAGCCCCTAGAGCCATTGTAATATCCTTTTGTAGGAGGAGAGGTGGTAGGAGTGGTGCCTTCTCCCTCCACCCTTGTTTGAATTAATGGAGGCAGTGTGGACTAGTGGACTGAATACTGGATATGGAGTCATCTGACACTTATGAGCTGTATATCTAAGTCAGTTAATCTTACTGAGCCTCGGGTTCGAGCTCTGTCAAATGAGAGTGATACGCTTGTAACTTTACAGTTTTGTTGTGAGAATCAAAGATCATATACACAAAGGGCTTTGGAAACCTTAAAGTGCTTCATACATATTATAGTAGGCACTTAATACATATTTGTTTATTGATTCAAAGAAACTGGAAACAAGACATCTTTTATGTGTTATTTTCCCTTCCTCTTCTTTCACCTTACCTTATTAGAAATCGTTGCACCAGTATGGACAGCTCACCTTTTGCTTTTTGGAATCTTTCATGGGCTGCCAGTGATCTGCCTAATGTTCTTGAAGTGTGGTTGGTGAAATTCCAGTATTACTCTCACCACATAGCCCTCCTCTCACTTTTTTTTCCCTGACAGGGTACTTAAATCAACTGGGACTTCTTTACAAGTCAATGGGTTTCTGACTTCAAAGGCCATTACTGTAGTGGGAAACAAGTATATATCCTGCAGTTGACACCAAAGTAATAGCTATATTCTTAAATTCAGATATATGATTTTTAAAGGAGGACAAGGGCTTTAAATAGTATAGAGTTCAGGATAAGCAGGGACAAATGAGAACAAGAATTCATTTTTTAAATTTTACATTAAGAATAGACTTTGATGAAGGTGGTGAGTTTCCATGATCTCTGGCCTTAAGGATATTCCAATCCATCCTTTATAGTACTTTCTGTGTACTTTTCCTAGTACATGCCTTTGACTACATCAGTTCTTTCTGCTCAAAAACTTGAGTGATTTTCTGTAGCTTACCAAATAAAATATATCACATTTTTTATTCAATGCTCTCCTCAATTTGGATCTAGCCTGCCTTTCTAGTCTTATCTCAATCAAACTGAACTACTTACTTTTCCCCATTCTGTTTCTGCTCTTTCCTGTCTCCATCTCAATCTGCATCTGTCAAATATTCTCCCTTCCTTAAAGGTTTAAAGGTAGCTTCCTTCGAGCCTTCCTCAAAGTCCCATTTCCCACACTCCAACTGAAAGTAATCTCTTCCTCTCATAGCCCTTTACCTGGACTTTCCCTTTGACATATCCCTTTCAGGTATTTATGTACACGTCATCTCATTGGATTGTAAGTTCTTTGAGAGTGGAGTCTGTTTCTCATTTATATTTGTATTCCTGTTTATTAGTCTTATCTTACATGTTAAGTATTTTACCAAATACTTGTTGAGTGTGACAGTTAGTAATTTTAAGAGACTTGAGGTTTTTTTCCAGTAATTTTATTGAAGCCTTTTTTTTTTTTTTTTTTTTTTTTTTTTTTTTTTTTTTTTTTTTT
>NW_020954583.1:17482007-17496301 GCF_900497805.2 Vombatus ursinus
TTTCCCAGCTAATGCTGGCCCCACCAAGAGAACTCTTCAAAAAGACACCTCGACAGATTGCCTTAATGGATGTAGGAAACATGGCCCAGTCAGTGGACATCAGTGGGCTTCAGCTAGCATTGGCTGGTAAGAAAAGAACCAGCACATAATCACTTCTTTATCGAATCTTGAAAAAATGAATTTATCTATATATTGTCCTTAAGACAAAGATCAACCTAGTTGTGTACTCAGAGCACAAATACCTTCTGTGGAAAAGAAATTCTTTAATTTTGAGTCTTTAAATCTTTCCATTTTAACAGTATATCATATGAACCCATTTTACATTTTTACTAAATCATTTGTTTTCTTAATTGCCTCAGAGGAATAGTGGATGTAATTTAAAGTCTTTCTTTGCTAATAGGAACTTTCTTCAACTGTAAGGTAACAACTTGCTGTCATAACTTGTTATTTTGCATTAGACATGTACACTTAAATCTCTCCTTTTTTCCTAATGCATTCTTTTCTCTTTAAAACAGAACATTTTACATCTTTAATGGAGTCAATAATTAATTATCATAGAAATAATATTTCTTGAGGCAACATACCAAGGTTTGGAAAGAAAATGCCTTAAAAATCTTGGAAAAATTGTTAGCAGAGTTTGTATTATGAAAATCCAGTCATTAGCCAGTTATATGAAAATACTATAAATATCAGTTACTTCAACTCATCAAGTATTTATTAAGTACCTCCTGTTTCCAAGGCACTGTTCGAGGTATTGACAGTAGGTCAACAGAATTAAGAGAAGTCACTGCCTTGAAAGGCATATTATTATAGCATTGGCACTGCTAAGTAAGCATAAGATCATTTGAGAAGGGAGGAGGAATAAGGGGAATAAAGAGAGAATAGAGGAATAAGAAAAGGCA
The DNA here is from genome assembly GCF_900497805.2 of Vombatus ursinus. Classification (NCBI taxonomy): domain Eukaryota; kingdom Metazoa; phylum Chordata; class Mammalia; order Diprotodontia; family Vombatidae; genus Vombatus; species Vombatus ursinus. Next base: position 17,482,910 of record NW_020954583.1, read on the forward strand.
TCATCTAGAAAGTGGCACCTGAGTTGAGCTTTGAAAGAAAGTAAAAGATCTAAGATAAGAGGAAGTCTATCCCAGGCATAGGGTACAAGAGAAGGAATGCCAAGTTCAGGTTGGTCAGTTTACTTCCCTTCACACTCTACATTTTAGCCTGTTTGACATGTCAGAAAAGTACAGCAATGGGACAACAGAAGATATGTAAATGCCAAGCTAAGAAGCTTTGTGTTTATTGTAGAGTGAGTCAGGCCACTGAAAAACTTGAGCAGCAAATGACATGGTCATAAGTGATTTAGGCAAGATGATTTGGGCAGGGGAGTCAGTTTGTAGATTTCTCTACCGTGTTATTCTCTATCAAAAATTGTGATTACTTTCTTCTAGATCTTTTTGCAAATACTTATGAGCATTGCAATACAGTGTATTTAACTTTAAACGTGGGTATATTTGATATGGAAATTTACCTCAAATTAAATGATGAAATTGTACTGTAAAGATCTGATCCAGGAATTGATCTTTGAACTCTGGTCTTAGTTCTCTGTCATCTCTTCTATGCTTCTGAATTATTCACTAAGTTAAATGGATTACTTTCCTGGGAATATGACTATAGTTGAATGATAGTGTTTAAAGGGACTTTGCTCTTGAAAGAAAAAATAAGAATCATAGTATGATATGTTCACAGAGAATTCCATTATTAATAAATAATTAATAGTTGAGTTATTAATGACTCAGTAGAGGGATATATTTATCTTACTTCTCACCTATCATTTTCCCATACAGAAAGCAATTAAGTGGAGTAACATAAACTTATCACAAAAGGAAGATTGATCAAAGATAGAGTTTCTTAGAAATATTTTTTTATAATTGCCATTACTTTGTTGAATCTTATCAGATCTTCCTCCCCTGCTTCATGTCTTTCTTTTAATGTAGAGGTGCTTGTGATTGTTCAGGTTATTTGAGGTGCTGATAGATATTTGAGTGATAGCCTCGCTATTTGACAGACAGGAAGGACTATCCTGGTAGGTGAGTTATGATTAAGGCAGGGGATCTGGTCATAGGGAATAGGCTTAAGAAAAGAGAGATCATGATATGCTCAGGGGAGAACTGATTTTTGCCCCCTCCCCTTCCCCAGTATCACAGATTACCCTCTTGGGTCTGTAGCGGCAAAACAAGACAACGTGTTGCTTTTTTCCTCCTGTGTTATCTTCTCTTTATCTGAAATATTTAGCCATTTCCTCCTCCATCCTAAGGTGTCCTAGTTTTCATCTTTTTCAGCTTCTCCTTTGCCACTATTTTGATGGAGTTGACTACCTCTGTTACCAACATCATTAATGAGCAAGATGTTTATGTGAGTGGATTTCCCACCAAATAACTGAAGTTTTTTAGCATCTAAACTTTTATAGTATTTTGAAATAATTTTTTATGTAAACCTTTTTGGCATGTTAATATGTTTCTTAACTTAAACTGAATTAATTCAGCTTTAATGACAGAGTGATCATCTTGATAATTCACCTTTTGAATTGTGATGGTCCTCAGGCCTGTTAAGCAGGTGTCAGTGTCAGCCATTGCTCAAGGCAAGTACATTGATAGTAGCAGCAAATGACAAAAATCAGCCTAAGAATTTAAAGTCATTTAGTACAGGGGCTGTCTCTGTCCCCAACCTCCATATCTGCTACAGAGCTGGGAAACCAGATGAGCAAGCTTCTTAGACAGTAATGTGTAAATTAAGTGCAAATATAAGTGAGGTCCTGAAATGCTTAGGGTTCTTTTTTTTTTTTTTTTTTTCGTTCTGGGGTCTTTATGCATAAAGACTCTTGGCTAAATAATCTCTCCAAAAGTGAAGTATTACTGGGTAGGCAGTACTTGCTTCTATATATAACATTCTTCTGGATACCTTTATTCAGATCAGAATACAAATTGTTGATTGTCTATAGTACAGGCCCAATACCAGCTATCAGTTGGACATGTACTTTGATTTGTTTACCAGTAAGTGTGCCAAGTCATCACATTCTTTCATCCATTCCTCCATAACCAGAGGCATGTATGTGAGACCTGGCAAAGCATTGCCACAATTGACTTTTGAGAAATTAATCTGACAACTAGATTTTTGTATGATTTTTCAAATCCCTTCTATGACCCATATTGGCTTTTCTTTATTTGTCCAAAATTTTGTCTGTTTGGAGAATTGATCTGCTAACTTTTTATTCTCCTTGAAAAAAAGGAGTATCTGTGACCAAGAGAAGTCCTTATTTTTATCCAGACTATATATGACAAATTATTGCTCTTTAGATACAGCAAGAGATAAGTGGTGTTAGTGCCATCCTCTAGTGTTTCATCAAACTTTTAGTGCCTGTAAGTGAGAAAAAGAATCCATGGTATCAGTTTCCACAGTACTTGTTTACTGAATGACTTTTTAGGTTAACTGGATGGGGTACTTTATGTTTAAAATGGTGTTTTAAGTGAAATTACTTGCTTAATCATCTAAAATTGTTCCAAATCCTTAAGGAATTGTTTGTTGCAATTGATTTAAACTTTTATATTGCCCATTATACTATCTGATTAGGTGACCTTATTATGTAGGAATAATAGATTTCGAGGATATTACCTGACAGCAGCTGGCACAGTGAATATAGCACCAGGCCTGGAGTCAGGAAGACATAAGTTCAAATGTACCCTCAGACATTTAGATACATAGGTACCCTATGTGACCCAAGGCAAATCACTTAACCCTGTTTGCTTCAGTTTCCTCTATCTCTGAAATGAGCTGGAGAAGGAAATGGCAAACCACTCCAATATCTTTGCCAAGAAAACCCCAAATGGGGTCATGAAGAGTTGGACGCAACTGAAATGACTGAACAGCAACAGAACATATTACCCATAAACTATTGCAGTATTGCAGTTTTAAAACAGTTTTGATAATCTTTAAATACATTGGTACTTTTGATATTTTTGTTCATTTGCTTTGGTGTAATAAACTTTAGGAATCAAAGTATTTCAATAAACTCTTTCCTCCTATAATTCTTTTGACTTTCCTTTGATTTTGAATGCTAGATTACTGTTGTCTAAAGGCATACCTTTAATCCCTATAAGAGAATGATTCTGAACAGTTTGAGGCTGAGTGAATTAGTGTGTTTACACAGCTGCATATTGGCATATGCACAAACAGTTCATGGAAAGGGAAACATGTATTTTTTGGTATTGCTTTAATAGAAGCTAATAAAGGAACATAGTACATCACAATGTGTGAATTATCTCAGGGCACTTAAACTTCCTAAATATATCTTGTGATTACCATTTAATAGACTAGAAGTCAAATCTGAAACCGTTCTAATATCTTATGATTTTTAGCTTCCAGGAAAGGTTTATAGTACATCTAGCACAGCAATGAAAATGTGAATTAAAGATTGAGAAATATGGCAAGGTGCTGTAACTGAGCTTGTAGTCTTCCTTTACCTAGACTGAAGATTTCCCAATCCATTCATTTTCACAAGTGCAAAAAAGTGCAGCTGTCTGCTTTGGAGCTAGCTGCACAAAACATCTCTCTGGAGGTCTAAAATTCAGATGTATTGCAGTGGGATTGATTAGCTTCAAGCAACATTTTCCAGGCTGGTAGGCAAAAAATTTGACGTACCAATTACTTTTATTTATGAATCGTGCAATGCATGTGTTCTTAATTTTTTTCATAAAAAATGGAGGAAATACAAAGTTATGGTACTCCCAATAGGAACAACCTTTTTCCCTCGTCACACTGACCATATTAATTTTATGGGTTGGGTTTTGTCAGAAGTTACTGTCAAATATATGCTATCTACTTAGTCTATGATTTGCTAACTTGTTTTTTCTTTCCTTTTATTCTACCAGTAAGAATTATTTTAGGACAGCATTGCCCCTGTTTGCCAGTACCCTAGGAGGAACATCATCTCCTTGGAAGGCTATAAATGTTTCATTTCCTGCTCGAGCTTAGACTGTGTTCAGACTACACTATGAATAATAAACTGTTGACTTTATATTATTTAAAAGGCCTCATTTTTTTTCCCAGAACGGCAATCTGAATTACCAACACAAAGCAAGGCCAGCTTCCCCAGCATTCTCAGTGATCCAGATCCAGATTCTTCAAATTCTGGTTTTGATAGTTCTGTTGCCTCACAAATCACAGAAGCTTTAGTCAGTGGACCAAAGCCACCTATTGAAAGTATGTATATAAATTAAATTATATTCATTTTCTTGGGTTTTGCAGTACTGTTACATAAATTTCAGTGTTTCTCAAGACATGTTGTTTTAATGGCAGTAATATGAGAATAAAATGACCCTGCTGTTACAGGGATCTTGTGAAAACTAGATATGATCAAATATGAGTGTTTTATAAACCCAAATGTGTAGTTAAAGTAATCACACTTCTGTAAGAGAGCTAGGAAAAATAATGTTAACACATCACAGTCTTCTTTTTGAGTTGGTTTAGCAGGGCTTATTTGCCATGTGGTTACCCATTTTCACCACTAGACAGCAATAGCTGACAAATTCAAGATGATTTCTGGTGTTTTAGGAGGGGTAGAGGACGATTTTGTTATTTTTGTTTTTGTTTTTTTTGTTTTGTTTTTGTTTGTTTTTTGTTTAAGAAAGCTTTCTTCCAAATATTTAGGTAAATACAGTATGTAGTTAAGCCCAAACTGGTGACTAGTGATTGAAATTAAGTAGTAATAAATAGTTTTATGTCACAATGGTATTTTAAGATAACGATACTCACTCATTTATGCATGAAACTTTATATGGATAAGCTTTCAATTCCTTACAAAATTCTAGAACATAGCAGAATTTGTGAAGTTAGCTTTCTAAGAACCAGCATAGATTCTTCAGGAAGAGTTTGTTCCAGACTAACCTCATTTTAATTTTGAGAGGGTTTTTAGACATGCATGATCAATAAATCAAAAATTCATTCTAGCAAAACATATGACAATACTTTGGTTATTCTTGTTGGCTAAACAGCTATGAGTTAGATGATAATAACGTTAAGTGGATTCAGAACTGGCTGAGAGACAGGACCCAAGGAATAATGACTGTTAATAACTACCTGAAGGAAGGAGATATCTAGTGTGTCAACCCAGAGTCACAGAGGTTTTGTGACCACTGTTAACTCTGAAAATATCAGAGAGGTTATCACAACTGCAGTTAACTCTGAAAAATAAAATAAAACCAAAGAGATAACAGTTGTCATTAGCAAAATGCTTATTTTATTCCATTGGAGGACAGAAACTAGACACATGTGCTGGGGTCCCCTCTAGTAGATCTACTTTAGTGTGGGCAGATCTCAATAAATATACTAGTGGCTAACTAGTGAGCTGTAGCCCTGACATTGAGGTATAACAGCAACGGACAGGTTTGATTCATAGCAGGACTTCATGCCATGAACATGGGTACTGCAGGTGCTTGTCCGAGCTCAGACACCACGTGGTGCTGGTGTGAAACAATACTGGGATTTTGCTGTGACTGACTTCATCCAGAGGGTGAGTGCAAAGGATTGTTGTTATGCCAAGCTCAGGGCACAACTTGCTGGCTGGGCCTTATCTCTGGAAAACAGAGTGTCTCCTAATAGTAAAAAGAGGGGTGGTCTTGGCATGGAGATCCTGACAAGTAGAATGCCCCAGGGATCCTTGGCCCTGTGCTATTCAGCATTTTTATCATGGACTTGATTGAAGGCATTGATGGCATATTTACTAGATTTATATTTTATACACTATCATCTTATATCTCTGCTTCCTTTTGTGAAAAAGCTTCTTAAGAGGGTCATCTTTAATTGGTGCCTCTGCTTCCTTTCCTGTCACTCCCTTCTTAACTCTCCTTAGTATGGCTTCCGATCTCCTCCAACTGAAACTGCTCTCTCCAAAGTTGCCAGTGATATCTTTCACCCCCTTTTTAAAAATTTATGTTTTGTTTTTTTACAGTACCTTGGTTCTCTCCCCCATCTCCCCAGTGTCTTCCTCTCCCAGAGTACAATCCCATATAACAAAAGATAAATGATTATCACATCTCTTTGTCCAGCCCTAACCCTCTAGGTCTTTTAACACATCTAAAATAGAATTCATTATCTCTTTCCACAAATCATCTTCCTAACTTCCCTTTTTCTTTTGAGAGCAGTTACCCAGGCTGACAACCTAGGTGTCATTCTTGATTCCTCCATCTCTTTAACCACCAGCTCCATTTCCATTCTGTGCCAAGTCCTGTCAACTTTACTTTAATAACATGTCTCATATATACCGTGTTCTTCTCTCTGATGCAGCTACCATCTTAATTCAGGCACTCATTACTTCACACCTAGTGGTTGGTCTTCCTGCCTCAAGTCATTCCCTATTCCATTCAGTTCTCCATTCAGCTGTCAAAAATTGATCTTCATTAAGCTCAGGTCTTAATATATCATCTCCCTATTCATTATCTATCCCTCAGAAATGACATTCCATCTCCCATATCCAGATATTTTTACTAGCTGTCCTTCATTTCTGGAACTCTCTACCTCCTGGCTATCCTGGCTTTCTTCAGTTCTCAGCTAAAATCTCACCTTTGCAAGAACCCTTTTCTAGTCCTTCTTAACTTAATAGCTTCCCTCCAGTTTATCCTGTATGTCCTATTTATACGTGGTTGTTTGCATGTTGTCTCCTGAATTAGACTGTGAACTTCCTAAGAGCAAGGATTACTTTTTACCTTTATTTGTTTCCCCAGCGCTTAGCATAGTACCTGGAATGTATTTGGTATATAATAAATGCTTATTGCTTTGACTGCCTTTACACAAAGCTAAAAGGAACAGCTAACACATTAGACAGCAGAGTTGGGGTCTAGAAAGACTGACAGTCTCATAACTTGAATATAATAAGATGAAACTTAACGTGAATTAAAATAAATTCTTAGACTTAGACTTCTAAGACTTAAGAAAATTTAACCATACTAGTGTACATGGGTAATAGGAGTTCATGTAAAAAAGCTTTGGGAGTTTTAGTGAACTGCCAGTGTTGACATGGAAGTCAAAAGTAGCTATTGTTCTCTTAGGCTGCAATAATAGAGATGTGTTTATAATGTAAAAAGTGATTATTTCACTCTACGCCACTGTTGTATTCCTTAGTCCAGGGTCCATCCCTCATATTATTCCCCTTAATAAAAGGATTTGTTCTGTAAAGCTTGGACTCAGTCAAAAGGCCACACTTGGGGACCTAGAGGGCCACAAGTGGCCTCAAGGTCACAGTTTCCTCATCCCTGACATAAGCAAAGAATGACCATAATACAAATTATAATATGACAAATACCTGCAATATATCTAGAGAATTATGAGAGGTTAAGGTTGGGACAATAGAGATGGATCTGGGAAAAATTTTAATGGAGGTCATGACACTAGGTTGGACCTTGATCAAAGGCAAAGATTTCAATAGGTTGAGACATGAGAGGCAGCTCATTCTGAGCATGGCATGGAAGTGAGAGAAGTCAGAAAATGATGAATAAGAACGTATGAAGGGGAACAGTATGTTGGAGAGTTTGATTTTGGAGAAGATTATGAAATGTCAAGCTGTAAAGTTTTTATTCCATAGGCGATAGGGGCCTTTGGACAGGGCAGTGACATGATTAAATTCTTATAGTTGAAAGGTTACCCTGGTGGTGATGTAGTTGGAATAAACCTGAAGCATGGATATCACTAAGGAGGCCAGTATGATACTCTAAAAAAGGTAAAGAGAGCCAATCGGTTGTAGTAGGATAGGACAGATGCAAGAAACATTTCATAGGTGGAATTGGCAACTAATGGGGTATGTATTGGAAAGGAGAAGAAATAAAAGATGGCTGAAGCTTTGAGTCTACCTAACTGGGAGAATGTAAATACTATTTTTTTTTAAATTAACATTAAGGGGGAATAGCTTTGGGCAACAGTTTTTAACATGTTGAATTTAAGATGATAGCAAGACATTAAGGTAGAGAGATCTAGTAGGCAGTTAGAAAATATGATCTAAAAAGAAGCCAAGTCTGAAGATTTGGGGAGGCATCTGTGATAATTAAAGGTGATAATTAAAGTATATAAAGAGAGAGCAGAAGGCAAAACCTTGAGGAATGCCTGAATTTAGAAAACATTAGCCAGTGAAAGAACTATCAGAGGTAGGAGAGTGATGTCATGGAATCCAAGAGAAATGACTGTCACGAGAGGGGAAAGTGCTTAACATTGTCAAATAGATAAAAGGAGAATGAGGACTGAAAAAATCCATTGGTGGTCTTAATTTTTTTTTTCCAGTAAAACAAATAAAGCATAAAAATGCAGGTAAAGTGCCATGTTAGTTAATTTGAAAAGATATTAGAATTTTTAGGATGTTCAGATATTGTACTGTCCTAACAAATTGAAAATTACAGATTTGGGAATACTGTTACAGAATTAGCATAGTGCCTTGGAAGATAACTTGCTATGCCACTATTACAGTGTCACAATATTTAACTGTAATATGAGAGTCTTAATATAATTCGATTTATTTTTCCAACATATTTTGTTGTTTTTAGTGACTGAGTATGTTTGTTTTGTGTTTTGTGGTTCTTTTTTAAACATTCTCTTAAAACTTGGAAAGAGCCATTAGTTCATAAATGGTGGCTTTAATAAAACTTTAATAAAAAAAAAAAAAACCTGATGCCATGACTTTCAAGTGAACTGGAGGTAGGGAACTTGCAAGCGAGGGAGAGCTGTGCAAGGTCACCAGCTTCACTTTCTCCTCCAGAGCCTTCTGGGTCCATGGCAAGATATAGATCAGGATGACTGGAGATAGCCCTCATGTAGCTGATCAGTATTCACCTGGAGGAAGACCGCTGATATGCCATACATCTGTCTTCTCAGCCCTGCCCCATTCAGTAATTTTGCTAATTGAATTAAGATACACAAAGCATATTTAATGGAATATATACGAGGAATATATTGACCTGGGATAGATCCCAATATGTTGTATAATTGAATTAGGATTCAAAAAGATCTCTGTGGGGCAGCTAAGTGGCGCAGTGGATGGAGCACCAGGTCTGAAGGCAGGAGAACCTGAGTTCAGATCCGGCCTCAGACCAAACACTTGACACTTACTAGCTGTGTGACTCTGGGCAAGTCACTTAACCCCAATTGCCTAACCAAAATAAATAAATAAATAAGATCTCTGCAGATAACAATGGTTCGCAGACTACTAGAAATTTATTAGAGGAAAATATGAATTCCTGTTTCTACCTCTGATTATAAAGTTTCTGATAAATCTATCAGTGGAATAAGTGTTAAGCAAGTTGCATGTGTAAATGTAATAGTAGAATAAATGTACTTTTTTTAGGAGACCAACTTATACTTTATTCAGAAGTGAAAAAAAAAAGTCTTCATATTACAGGTCACTTTCGACCAGAATTTATCCGCCCACCACCTCCACTCCATATTTGTGAAGATGAACTTGCTTGGTTAAACCCAACAGAGCCTGATCATGCAATTCAGTGGGACAAATCCATGTGTGTTAAAAATAGCACTGGTGTTGAGATCAAACGTATAATGGCTAAAGCTTTTAAAAGTCCCTTGTCTTCTCCACAACAAACACAGGTAGGTTCAGTTGCAAGCATTTGACATCATTTTTGTTTTCTATATTTGCTGATCTGTCTTGGACTTCAGGTTTTAAACGTTTTAGATAGTGTTGGATTATAAACCAAGTAAACTTGTATTAGCACTAACTAAGCAAAGGGTACATGAAAGGCATTTAAATTCATCATAGCTCGAGCCCTTACTGTTAAAGAGAAAGTAGATATGATTACTAGCTATTTTTTCTTCTTAAAATGTTCTTTTCAAACTCATGCCATCCTAGTGTAAGATTTTCACAGGCCAGCCCCCATATTATGAATGGGAGCAATTGTGTGAGCCATCCCTAAATCACTTATTTGACCTGGGAATGATTTTTTTGTTTTAATGTTGACAGCCAAGCATTGCATTCAATTTTTTTTCTTCTCTGGGCTTCCTTCCCCCACTCTGTGAATTCAGTGACTGGCTATTACCACTCAAGCAAAGCACCAACCTAGTATAGCATTCATTTTTATGGTTTATACTTTTCTTGGAGGATGGAATAATTGACTTGTTCACTGTACTTTTGTTTTAGCCCCAAAGTCCAATTTACATTAGTAAAACTCAAGCAAAGTAGGTGATGATATTGTGAATTTTTAAGCATAAATTGCCTCAGGACATGAGATAATTCAGATTTGAGTATATTGAAAATTCAAATACATATTCTAATGCAGGCCTGCCCAACCTGCAGCCAGCAGGATTTTGGGTGGCCCGCTGCCTGCGTGTTGCACACACCTTTTCTAATGGTTTAGCTGAGGCAGGTGGAGGAGTGGCATCAAAGTCAATGAGCTAGCCTCACAACAGGAAGGACTGGGTTCAAGTCTTTTTTCTGACATACTATCCTTATAAACCTTGGCAAGTCACATAACTTCCCAGAGTCCCAAGGCAGTCCTTGAATACTAAAAGTTGAAGAACTTATCTGCATTGTTAGTTTTCTCACTGGGAAGTGTCTACAAAATAATATTACAGGTCTTGGTCAAAAAAAAAAAGATTGATTGTGAATTTTATGGGAAATAGAACAGAAGTGTGGTTTATTGGGAATGTATTTCATAAAGATGTGTTCTAGATTTATGTCTTATGTATATAAAATGATAATTTGAAGGTTATGAGTAAAGTATGACTTACTTTGTTTTCTATTTGGCTGTGTTGTAGCTCCTTGGAGAGTTAGAAAAAGATCCCAAACTCGTTTATCACATTGGCCTCTCTCCCGCAAAACTGCCTGACCTTGTGGAAAATAATCCTCTAGTTGCTATAGAAATGTTATTGAAATTAATGCAGTCAAGCCAGATAACAGAGTATTTTTCAGTCCTGGTCAACATGGATATGTCTTTACATTCAATGGAAGTTGTAAATCGGTAAGTGTTTCTTCTTAGCTAAATTGGGGCATGAATTTTCTCTGTGTATGGGTAACTCATTTTTTTTTTCTGTAGATGTTTTCTTAATGTCTTGAAGGGGAAAATCAGTACAATTATGAAGCGATTAGTTTTATTTCATAGAAGAATTAAAAGTAACTGCCTTTGTACCTTCTTAGATATAGCTCTGATTAGTGATGAAGTACTAGGCTTAGAGCCTGCAAAACTTAGGTTCAAATCCTACTGAGAGTAGCTGTAACTGGGCAGGTCACGTCTTTGTGCTTCATTCAGTCTTCTCTACCTTTTTTTTTTTTTTTTTTAACCAAGGATATGATCTGCATTTCCTGCTCACTACAGCTCCTTCAGGTATATTGATTGTAAATGCTAGCAAGTGAAAGTGTTAACCTAATACTTCAGTATTTATTGGGTTTTTTTTCTGTATTCCTAGAGCACTTAGTAAAATAGTAAAAATATTATGGCAAATAGTAAGACATTTAATAAGTGTTTATTTACCTACCAACTTGTTGAAATTCAAACACATCCTTCATTAGCAAGCCCTAATGACCCAAAAGACTTTATTTCAGACAATTGACACAGCTTCACAGAACAGAAGGAAGGCCAAAAGGAAGCACAGATAAGCTGTACAGTGTTGAAAGTTACATGCTAAAAATAAATAAATAAATAAAGAAGAAAGTTACATGGTGGATTTATTATAGAATTAAAAGGAAAATGCTATATGTAATAGATTCACAGCTTTGTGTGAAATAATCAGTTCTAAAAAGGTTTTATTTATTAATAGTTGACACCAAGTTAAGTAGGATTCTAGCTGAAGAATATGTGAATAGGCTTTCCTTACCTATATACAGTAAGCTCATGTTCAGTATGGTCAAGGAATGAAATATTCTGGTTAATGAAATTCAGAATAGCCTGGGTTCCATATTTCAAAAGCAACTATAGTAAAGACAATACCCTTCATACTGAAACACTTTTGAACATAATTTAATCTTTCTTAGACTGTACAAGAGAAAACTTAACGTGTATTAAGCCTCTTACCCTGAATTCCTTCAATAGAAAGCTCTCAGGGGTACTAATTTTCATATAGTGCCCACTTACCTGTTTACTTGAAAACGCTAACTAGATCAACCAAGAAGGTATGGTGGAATTAAGGGATTTCTCAAAAGAGGTTTGTCGTGTATGCTAATGGTCTTCCTAATTGGAATATTTGCATACCTGGATTCCTCTGGAGGTGGTACAGCAGCAGAAATAAAATGTGTAATACTGATAATCTACATATAATTTCTTTTTGGCTTTGAAATGTATTATGCATTTTAATATAGTACCTCCACTTTCCTAATTCTATTTAAGCTGTTACAAATCTGGACAAGATTCCTCACTTTTACTAGCAGCATCCCTAAAACTCCACCCAAAACATTGGTAGCAATTCAAAGGCTGGCTATATTTTGTAATCCAAACCTTATTGGTGGTTTAAAATCTAGTTTTTTTCTTTTCACACTATGTCTCTATTTAAGCATTGTTTAGAGAATAATTTTCCCTAAAACACTTATTTGCCTTTTTTGTCCCTAAATGCGAGCATGTGCAAAGACACAAATCAAGACAAAAACAAACCAACGAACTCTTAAGAGCCAAATTAAGTCCCACTTCATTCAAGCCTCTTCTAACCTACTAAGCTTTGGAACATCCCTGTCTTTTTGAACTCTTTAAGTGCTTTACTGAATTGTAACTTTTTTAGTCTGGATCTTCTTGTCAACCCATTGGCTTGGACTGGGTGGTATCTAAGGCACCTATAACTATATCCTAGATATTACAGTAAATCAGTCAACCATTTGCTTTTTATTAAATGTTGATAATGATCATAAGCCTTCAGTGGTTTTCAACTGTTTATCGTATAAATTCAGTTCTTTTCATTAAACTTTTCTAAATGCCTGTAAGGTACAAGGCAGTGTGCTAGGTACTGGAGATGCAGAGATAAAATAAATCACAGTTCCTGCCTTTTAGGAACTTATATTCTGCTGGTGGTAATGAGAACATAACATTTACCGAGAAAATACAAGATAATTTTGATAGGGCAAGGGCACAAATAACTAGTGGGTATTAGGGAAGGCTTCCTATAGGAAGTGGTACTTGAGTTGTGCCTCAAAAGAAGCTAAGAATTTTATAAGACATGGAGATAAGGAAATTTGTTCTAGGTATGTGAGATAGCTTGTACAAAGTCACACAAGTAGAAGACAGAACATCAAGTTCAGAGAATGACAAGTAGACCATTTTGGAGCATAATATATGTACTCTTCCCAGTTTAGGTATCAGCACCATATTTGTATCATAAAAAGAATTTGGTAAGACTCCTTCACCTATTTTCCCAAATAGTCTATATGGTATTGGAATAAATTGTTCTTTAAACGTTTGATAGAATTTGCTTGTAAATTCATCTGGCCCTGGAGATTTTTT
>NW_020954583.1:17496379-17497606 GCF_900497805.2 Vombatus ursinus
TCCTAGGGAGTTCATTAATGTCTTGTTCAATTTCTTTTTCTGAGATGGGATTATTTAAGTATTTTACTTCCTCTTCTGTTAATCTGGGCAATTTATATTTTTGTAAATAATTCATCTGTTTCACTAAGATTGTCAAATCTATTGCCATACAGTTGGGCAAAATAGTTCCTAGTTATTACTTTAATTTCCTCATCATTGGTGATGAATTCACCGTTTTCATTTTTGATACTGGTAATTTGGTTTTCTTCCTTTTTTTTAATTAAACTAATCAAAGGTTTATCTATTTTATTGTTTTTTGTTTTCATAAAACCAGCTCTTAGATTTGTTTATTAGGTCAATAGTTTTCTTAATTTTAATTTTATTCATCTCTCCTTTGGTTTTCAGTATTTCTAATTTGGTATTTAATTGGGGGATTTTAATTTGTTCTTTTTCTAGTTTTTTTTTTAGTTGCATGTCCAATTCATTGGTCTCCTCTTTCTCTATTTTATTCATGTAAGCATTTAGAGGTATAAAATTTCCCTAAGAACTGTTTTTGCTGCATCCTGTAGGTTTTGGTATGTTGTCTCATTATTGTCATTCTCCTGAATAAAGTTACTGTTTCTATGATTTGTTGTTTGACCCACTCATTCTTTAGGATTAGATTATTTAGTTTCCAATTAATTTTTAGTTTATCCTTCCATGGCCCTTTATTACATATAATATTTATTGCATCATGATCTGAAAAGGATGCATTTAATATTTCTGCTTTTCTGCATTGGTTTGTGAGGTTTTTATGCCCTAGTACATGGTCAGTTTTTGTGTAAGTGCCATGTGCTGCTGAGAAAAAAGTATATTCCTTTGTATCCCCATTCGGGTTTTCTCCAGAGGTCTATCCTATCTTACTTTTCTAAATTCTGTTCACCTCCTTAACTTCTTTCTTCTTTATTTTGTGGTTAGATTTATCTAGTTCAGGGAGGAGGAGGTTGAGGTCCTACTAGTATAGTTTTGCTGTCTATTTCTTCCTGTAACTCCCTGAACTTCTCGAGGAATTTGGATGCTATACCACTTGTTGCATTTGTTTAGTAATGATATTACTTCATTGTGTATGGTGTCTTTTAACAGGATGTATTGTCCTTCCCTATCTCTTCTACTGAGATCTATTTTTCCTTTTGCTTTGTCTGAGATCAATTGCTGCCCCTGCTTCCCCCCCCCCCCCCCCCCCCCCCCCCCCCCCCCCCCCCCCCCCCC
>NW_020954583.1:17497719-17502850 GCF_900497805.2 Vombatus ursinus
CTGCCTCTGTTTTTTTACTTCAGCTGAAGCATAATATATTCTACTCCAGCCTTTTACCTTTACCCTGTATGTAACCCTCTGTTTCAAATGTGTTTCTTATAAACAACATATTATAGGATTATGGTTTTTATTCCATTCTGCTATCTGTTTCTGTTTTATGGGAGAGTTCATCTCATTCACGTTTATAGTTATGATTACTATCTGTGTCTTTCTCTCCATCCTATTTTCCTCCCCCATTTATGCTTTTCCTTCTCCTTTTGTCCCGTTCCCTCCTAATTAGAGTTTTGCTTTTGACCACCACCTCCCTCAATCTGCCCTTCCTTCTATCAGCCCCCTTCCCTTTTCTTTCTCCTTTCCCCTCCTACTGCCTGTAGGGCAAGTTAAATTTCTATACCTGAGTATGTCATTTCCTCCTTGAGCCAAATCCAATGAAAGTAAAGTTCAAACAATGCTGTTCTCCCTCCCTTCTTTCCCTCTACTGTACTATGTCTTTGTGCCTCTTAATGGTGATGTAATTTACCCTTTTCTGCTTCCTCCTTTCCTCTTCTCCCATTACAGTTCCTTTTCACCTCTTCATTTGGTTTTTTATAATCACATCAAAGTCCACTTAAACCCACCCCCTATATCTATGTATATCCCTTCTAAATGTTGTAATAAAGATATCGTTCTCTAGAGTTTTAAGTATCATCTTCCCATGTAGGGGTATAAACAGTTTACCCTTATTCAATAACATGTCTTTTTTCCACTTTCCTGTTTATCTTTTTATTCTTCTCTTGAGTCTTGTATTTGAAGATCAAATTTTCCATTGAGCTCTGATCTTTTCATCAGAAAAGTCTGGAAATCCCGTATTTCATTGAATGTCCAATCTCTTCCCCTGAAAATTATGCTCAGTTTTGCTAGGTAGTTGATCCTTGGTTGTAATCCAAGCTTCTTTGCCTTACAGAATATCATATTCCAAGCCCTTCTGTCTTTTAATGTAGAAACTGTAAGTCCTGCATAATCCTGACTGGTTCCACAATATTTGAATTGTTTCTTTCTGGCTGCTTGCAGGATTTTCTCCTTGACCTAATAATTCTGGAATTTGGCTGCAATATTCCTTGGTGTTTTCAATTTGGGATTTCTTTCAGGAGCTGATCGGTGGATTCTTTCAATGACTATTCTACCCTCTGATTCTTGGGCCTCAGGGCAGTTTTCCTTGATGATCTCTTGAAAGATACTGTCCAGGCTTTTTTTTTCATCATGGCTTTCAGATAGACCATTAATTTTTAAGTTATCTTTCCTGGATCTGTTTTCTAGTTCAGTTGTTTTTCCAATGAGGAATTTTACATTTCCTTCTATTTTTTCATTCTTTTGATTTTGCTTGACTGATTCTTGATGTCTCATAGAGCCATTAGCTTCCAGTTGCCCAATTCTAATTTTTTTCTTTTTTAAATTAATTTATTTTGATTTATCAACAGTCACTTCCATAAGCCTTTGAGTTTTAAATTTTTCTCCCCCTCCCTCCCTCCCCAAGACAACTTGCAATCTGATATAGGCTATACATATACATTCCTATTAAACATATTTTCATTAGTCATGTTGTAAGGAAGAATTAGAACCAATAAGAAGAACCACAAGAAAGAGGAAACAAAACAAAAGAAAAAAATAGCAAATAGTATGCTTCAATCTGCATTCAAACTCCATAGTTCTTTGGATATGGATAGCATTTTCCATCATGAGACCTTTTGGAGATGTCTTAGATCCTTGCGTTGCTAAGAAGGGCTAAGTCTGTCAACGTTAGTCATTGCACAACGTGGCTGTTACTGCATACAACATCCGATTCTAATTTTTAATGAATTGTTTTCTTCAGTTAGCTCTTGTACCTCCATTTTCATTTGACCAGTTCTACTTTTTAAGGAGTTGTTTTCTTCAGTGTACTTTTTTCCAGTTTTTTTCGATTGTATTTTTAAATGAATTGTTCAGTTTTTCTTCTACCTCCCTTATTTGACTTTTAAATTCCTTCTTGAGCTCTTCCAAGAAGGCTTTTGGGGCTTGAGACCAATTCATATTCCCCTCTGAGGTTTCAGGTGGGGATATATTAACAATGTTATCTTCTCCTGAATTTGTGTTTTAATCTTCCTTGTCCTCCAAGGTACTTTTCTATGGTCCTTGTTTTTCTTTGTTGCTTCTTGCTCATGTTATTTGTCTTTTTTCTGACTTTTAAAGTTGATCTCTGCACTGTCCCAGGCTTCTTGCGCTGGGGGCTAGCGGCCTGGTTACTGATTTGCTCAGATGGGGCTTACCACTGGCTTGCTGGGATGCCTCCCTACCTGTATTGGTCTCCTTCAGCCATAGCAAGAGGGACCTTTCCAGTTAATGCCCCTAGCCTCACAAGCTAAAAGATTTCTATACCTCATCTTTCTGCTGCTCCACTATTTCAAGATTTTTCCTGGGGCGATATTCTCTGGGTTTTTCAAGGTCAGTAAAGGAGGGTGAGAGCAACTTAGTGTTTACTCTGCTATCTTGGCTTCCGGAAGTCTAAATTGAGCATAATATATGTATGAGGGAATAATATAAAATAAGTTGGGAAAGGTAGATGAGCTTGACTCGGAAAGGCTTCAGATTTAAGGTAAAAAAATTTATCTTTATCCTAAAGACAATAGGATCACTTAATTCTCGAACCCAGGCAATGACAGAACCATAGATAGTGTTAGAAGGAACTTCTAACCCTATTAAGGCCCTGGGAGGTTATAACTTATACAATCAGATTGGTACTGTAGTGTGATTTTGACGTATCTGTTTAAACACCCTGGTATTCAAGACCAGTTGGGCCCTGGCCTATCCAGTCTTTCCTTCTTGCCAAACCAGTTGCCTTACTGTCCCCTGAACACAAATCATACTATTACTCCTGACTAGAACGTGCTTCCCCACCCCCACCTATAAATCTTTCAAGGTCTAGTTCAAACTTCATCTCCTTTCGTGAGGTTATTTTATATTTTAGAAAGACTAGGCTTAAGTTCATATTTCAGCTCTGCCACTTAAATCTATATATCCCCAGCAGAATGCAGACTCCATTAAACCAGGGACCTTTTTTCATGTTTGTCTTGGTGTTCCAAAGTACCTAAACACTACACTTTAGCTAGCACATTGGTTCTTAACATTTGTTGAACTGTATTAAAGCTGGAAGGGATCTTAAAGATCTATCCATTTTACAGAATCACTGAAAAGTGATCTAGCTTTTCTGCTTGAACATCTTCACTAACAGACCTCTTTTCAGACAACTCAAATGATTAAGAAGTTTTATTAAACTGAAATCTGATTCCTAGTTTCTTTAATTCCTTTTTCTTTGATGGCAACAGAATAAGTCTGAGCCATTATCTGTGTGACCATCTTCAAATACCATCTATTTTGTCATTCCCTTTTGTCTTCCTTTCTCCAGGATGAACACCCCCAATTCCTTAAACCAACTCATATGTGATATAATTTTTAGCCCTACCTTATGATCCTAGCCTTATTGGACACATTGCACTTTGTAAATAACTTTTTAAAATATACTCAAAATAAGCTCAATTTTCTAAAGGTGATCTGGCCAGGACAGAGTACATAAATTTACAGTTCCCCTTTTTCTAGATGCTGCGTGATATAGTAGATTTGGAATTAGAGGGCTTGCATCCAGATCCTGCATCTATCTATTCTATTCTATATGCTATTCTATGCTAATCTCTGAGCCTGTTTTCTATCAAATGAACTAGTTCCTATGACCTATGGATATTACTTCCACTAAACATAGTTCATTATTTCTATAGTTTTTTGTGTAGCCTTATCTGTTATTGCCTCACACTATCCCTTCTCCTTTGAACTTATGGTATTAAATAACTACCAGCTAATCCTCCCAGAATCTTTTCATAAGAATTGAGTTTATTGGTCTAAATAACAGACTACAATCAATAAAATGAGGTTTCTTTGAAAGGAAGATTAAAGGAACTTTTTACTTAAAGGGAAACAAAGAATGCTCAGACAAATGAACTTAAGAGACCTCTTTTTGTAACTGAAGAGGAGGCTTGACAAAGCTGAATTAGCCTCACTTTTCTTCCTCCAACTCTATTCCTAGAGCAACCCCTTACCTCCTTTACTGCTTTGTATTACCTCTAGCTAGCTTTGAAGTGAGATACTGATCTGTAAAGAACTGAGGCATTTGTTTCCTCAGTACCCAAGCAGGAGAGATCTGCTTACCTTACAGCACAAGGAAGCAAAAGGTTCCTCCATCCCAGGGATTCTTTTTTTCTTAATTTATTTTTAGTTTTCAGCATTCATTTCCTTAAGATTTTGAGTTCTAAATTTTCTCCCCCTCCCCAAGACAGAGTTCAGTCTGATATAGGTTCTACATATACATTCATATTAAACATATTTTCTTAATTGTCATGTTGGTAAAGAAGAATTAGAACTAATGGGAGGAACACAAGAAAGAAGAGACCAAAAAGAAGAGCAGATAGTATGCTTTGACCTGCATTCAGACTCCATAGTTCTTTTTCTGGATGTGGATAGCATTTTCCATTATGAGTCTTTTGGAGTTGTCTTAGATCCTTGCATTGCTGAGAAGTCTATCAAATAAGTCTATCAAACTTAGTTATCATACAATGTTGCTGTTAACTGTATGCAATGTTCTCCAGGTTCTACTCACTTCACTCAGCATCAGTTCGTTTAACTCCAGGTTTTTCTGAAGTCTGCTCATCATTTCTTATAGCACAATAGTATTCCATTACACTCATATACCACAACTTGCTCAGCCATTCCCCAATTGATGGGCATCCTCTCAATTTCCAGTTCTTTGCCACCACATAAAGAGTTACTATAAATATTTTTGTATACATGGGTCCTTTTCCCTTTTTTATGATCTCTTTGGGATTCAGCCCTAGAAGTGCTATTGCTGGGTCAAAGGGTATGCACATTTTTATAGCCCTTTGGGCATAATTCTAAATTGCTCTCCAGAATGGTTGGATCATTTCATAGCTCCACCAACAATGCATTAGTGTTCCAATTCTGCCACATCTTCTCCAACATTTATCATTTACAATCTGTTTTGTCATGTTGGCCAATCTGGTAGGTGTGATGTGGTACCTCTGAGTTGTTTTGATTTGCATTTCTCTAATCA
>NW_020954583.1:17502881-17503821 GCF_900497805.2 Vombatus ursinus
GTAATGATTTAGAGCATTTTTTTCATATGACTGTTGATAGCTTTTGTTTCTTCATCTGAAAACTGCCTGTTGATATCCTTTGACCATTTATCAATTGGGGAATGACTTGTATTCTTATAAATTTAACTCAGTTCTCTATATATTTTAGAAATGAGGCCTTTATCAGAGATACTGGCTGTAAAAATTGTTTCCCAGCTTTCTGCTTCCCTTCTAAGTTTGGTTGCATTGGTTTTGTTTTTGTGCAAAACTTTTCAATTTAATGTAATCAAAATTATCCATTTTGCACTTCATGATGTTCTCTATCTCTTGTTTGGTCATAAATTCTTCCCTTCTCCATAAATCTGACAGGTAAACTATTCCTTGCTCTCCTAGTTTGCTTAATAGTATCAGTCTTTATCTAAATTGTGTACCCATTTTGACTTTACCTTGGTATACAGTGTTAAGATGTTGGTCTGTATGTATATAGGTCATATATATGACCTGATGAACCTAGTTCCTCTTCCATTCCCTCTTCCTTTGGGCATTCTGGTGCCCATTTAAGAATGCCCTCCCCACACCCCCACCTTAGCTTATTTCTTAAGATTCATCATATTTTCCTTGGATCTCTCCTTTTGCTTGTATAATGTCTATGTGTGTATATATATCTGTGTGCCTCCACCCGCAGTTTAATTACTGAATTCCCTCAGTAAATCAACAAGCATTTATTTTAAGCATCTCAGTGCTAAGAGCTAGTTGCCAAAAAAAAAAGAAAGAAACAGAACAATTCCTACTTTCATGCCGCTTACATTCTATCAGGGGGAAACATGTACATAAGTATAAACAGAATAAAGTCATAAAAATCAACAAGCAATTTATTGTTTACTGTGTTCTAGGGACCTTGCAAAGTGCTGGACAAAGACAGTCCTTTTTTTTTTTTTTTTTTTTTTTTTTTTTTTTTTTT
>NW_020954583.1:17503846-17512238 GCF_900497805.2 Vombatus ursinus
CACACAGCTAGTTAAGTGTCAAGTGTGTGAGGCCGGATTTGAACGCAGGTCCCCCTGACTCCAGGGCCAGTGCTCTATCCACTGCACCACCTAGCTGCCCCTCAGTCCCTACTCTTTAGAGAGCTCTAATGGGGGAAGACAACATGAAAACAACTTTGTACTGTCTCTCCCTTGCCCCCTCTCCTCTTTCTCTATGTAGTGGTACCAGGAGGGTGATGATAATGATGGAGAGCAAGGAAAGTGCCAGAAGGCATTTTAGGAGAAAGCATTAAGCAATTGGAGGGATCAGAAAAACTTCATGTTAGAAGGTTCTGCTTGAGCTGTCTCTTGATTGAAGCAATAGAAGAATGGCCACAGTGCAAAGGCATAGAGATGGGAGATAGAGTGCTGAGAAGTCCGCACCATGGAGTTCTAGAAGCAGGGCCTCTCCTCTGTCTCTATTAAGTGCTTAATCAATATTTGTTGGATAGAAAAGGCTGCAAGGAGTAGCCAGGAAGTAGCCAGGAAGTAGCCAGGATTCTTGGTTATAGATTAACGAGTCATAATGCCAATAACTACATTCACAGTTCCACACATGACACTTTCTGCCCTTTGCCATTGCTCAGCCTGGAGTTTGCCTTCCTCACCCATTTCTGTTGAAATCCTCATGACCCAGGTCAAACATAACTTTTTCCATGCTGCCTTCTATGATTCCCATCTTTATTCCCTCCCCGCTCAAAGTTTCCTTTATAATCCTTACAAAACCTTTTACCTAATGTGCTTTAGGAGGATAGTAACAGTATTTATTTTATGTATTATTTCCCTTTACAGCCTTGCTCAAGGTATATGGTCAATAAATATTTGTTAGATGAACAAAACACATGAAATTGACATTTTAGGGTTTAATGTCACATCTTGAGAAAATTCCCATAGGTGTAATTAAAATAATGCTGGAAATCCTTTTCATAGAATGACCCAAAGAGAAAAAAACCTTAATTTATGATTGTCTTTAACGTTGCTTTTATATACATTTTTTTCAACAGACTTACGACAGCTGTTGATCTACCTCCTGAGTTTATTCACCTTTATATATCAAATTGTATCTCTACCTGTGAGCAGATCAAGGACAAGTATATGCAGGTGAATAATAAAAATTTACAAAAACTTTCCTTGGCAAATAGGGTGGGCTTTAAAAAAGCTTAAGCTTTCTGTTTCTGTTTCAGAATCGTTTGGTGCGGCTCGTATGTGTATTTCTCCAGTCTTTGATCCGCAACAAAATAATTAATGTACAGGATTTATTCATAGAAGTGCAAGCCTTCTGTATTGAATTCAGTCGAATACGAGAAGCAGCAGGCCTTTTCCGATTATTAAAGACACTGGATACAGGGGAAAATCCTTCTGAGACTAAGACTTCAAAATAAGGCCTCATCAGTTCAGCATATCACTTGTAATCTGTTTTAATTTTTAAAACTGTTAGAACCCTGAATGGATGGATGGCTTGGACATTTTGCCCATTTGAAGCAAAACTTTGCTTTTGCTTTTTTTGCTGCTGATTTTCCTTTAAATCAGTCTTCTGGATGAAATAGAAGGTTTTGTCTTTGGCTGCCTTGGTGACAGGGATCCATGGAAAGAACTATCCTGAACTGTGAACACAAGTAGGCACTAGAGAGCAAGCTTCTTGTTTTGGTTTATAAGAACAGCTGACTACTTGTGATAAATCATGACTCAAGCTTCCCAAAACTCAGGCAAACTTTTAAGGAATTATTTAAATGGGAATAAAGACTGCAGAATAAAGATTACAGAATTTATGAACTGAATTGATATCTTGCTTTAGATCCTATATCCTACAAATGTAGCAGCTTTGATTTGTGATTTATTCATTCTCAGAATAACAAATTGAAGGAAAATTACAACTTTCCTTAAAAGTTTTCATTAAGCACACTATGAACTTGCTGAAGAAAAACTTTTTATCTTTTACCCTTTAAGCTGCTGGGACTTTTTAACCTGCTTTTGTGACTATCCATTCTGACTTTCTAACATTGGGTACTCTCAAAAAAATGTTCCTATTTTCTAGACTGTTTTACCTGGCTCTGTTTTTTTTGCTCACGTTTTATCTCTAAAAGGCTACTTCCGTTACTTGGTTTGAAAGAGGTGACATCAAAAGGATGAACACCATCTAAGGAAAAGTAAGAGTTCCTAAATGTGGTTGGTATCATCATTCTACCAGGGTTATTAGAGCTTGTATTAAGTGTCATCTTTTTACTAAGAATTTTCGAGAAAAGCAAGTTACATCCTCTTTGAGAAGAATGGAAGCATAATGCAACTGCAAGCTGGTATTTAAGCCCTAATCTATCTTACCTTTTGGGCAACAGTGCCTTACCTCAAAAAATCATTTTTACACATATAATTTGATTTGTATATCCCTTTTCAGCAAAATGTGTAGTGCTTTTATTAGGAAATCCTACCTTGCTTGCCTTTCCTTTATCAGAAGGAAATAAAAAGCAAACCTAAGGCAGCTATGTTGTTCCATTCCTATAATCTAATTGTTGGGGGCAGGGAGGTATTCTGTATGGATTTGTTGAATAAATAGCCTAGGGGAGGTAAGAGATTTATGAGTTCTTACAGTATTTTTGCTCAGAGGAAGAACTAAAAGGTTTTAAGTACCTTTTTAAACAAGTGGTTTAACCTGAAGACTAACAACTTCTAAGTATATAGACTTGTGGTACAATGGCTTTGTGTTACAGTGGCTGATAATTACTTCCATACCTTTCTGTTATTTTAGTCTGCCTTTTTTTTTTTTTTGAGAACATTTTAAGAAATTAAGGAAATTAAAATTTGGTGTGGAAGAAAAGTTGTTACTATATTCCTTAATATTTTCAAATAGAATTGCTATCCTTTCAACTCAGAAACCCCATAGCCAATTTTAGCCCCTCTTCTCTCCTGGACAGAGAAGAACTCAAACTGTATTAATAAAATTATCACTAAGAGAAGAGACTTGTGTGACCATTTATTCAACTTTTTCAAGACAAATTTTTAGTGTTCACAATAAGCTTACAGTTGTATATTGTTGCTGTTGAAAAATATCCACAAAATAGTAATTCATAGTGAGATAGGGATGCCTTGTATTGGTTAAACGAAAAAAAAAATTAAAGTTCAAAGAAAATCAGTTCTGGTTTACTCTTAAGGAATAATAATTGTCCTAAAAAGAATCCTATCTGAAGTATACTGGCAACTTCATCTACAGGTAGGAGCCTGAAACCAACCTAATTTGGGGAGGCAGGTCTACTCTTTACCATAGCTGTTGAATAATTTTGCTTGATTGGTTTTATTAAGGTTATTTGTTACTATAACCAACGTCCTGCCCACCCCAGCCAATGTAAGAAACAATGTAGAACCTCATTTTTATTGAGATTTGATCTCTCAGGACCAAACATTTTTTAAAAAATTTTTATTCTACTTTACTTTAGTTTCATTATGCCTTTTGTTTTCTATCACCTAACCATATTCCTCCTCCTTTGCCCAGCAAACCATCATATTCCAGATACACTGATGAGCACATGCATATTCTATATCCATTGTTTCTCTTCCCCCAGTACATTCTCTCAACTCTCCAATTGCACCCTTGGTAATTAGACAGTGTTGTGTTTTTTTGTTCTATTTACATGGTTTTTCTTGGTTTAACTTCACTCATCACTTGATCTTATGCTTCAAATCTTTGTACCATTTCTTATGAAACAGCAGTACCATTTCATTAATACACACACATATCCCACAATTTGTTTAGCCATTCCACAACTGATGGCCAATTACTTTGAGCCCTTTTTGTCTCTGACATGCCTAGCAGTGAAACTGCTGAATCAAAATGGATAAACACTTTATTAAGTTTTAAAGCACATTTTTAAACTGCTTTCTATAAAGGA
Organism: Vombatus ursinus; assembly: GCF_900497805.2. Taxonomy (NCBI): domain Eukaryota; kingdom Metazoa; phylum Chordata; class Mammalia; order Diprotodontia; family Vombatidae; genus Vombatus; species Vombatus ursinus. The sequence continues at coordinate 17,507,746 of NW_020954583.1, forward strand.
TAGACCAATTTGCAGCTTCAACTAAAGTGTATCCGTTTGCCTGTCTTCTTGCAGCACTTTCAATATTATTTGTGTCTTTGACAATTTGGGTACCAGTTGAAACCTCAAGTTGGTTAGATTTCTAGTTCTCCTTTAGTAATATGGAGCAATTTTTCATATCAGTGATTTACTTATGGTAGTAACTTAAAAAGTGGCATAGCTAGAACTCAAAACCCGGTTTATTTTTTAAGTCTCAAATTAAGTGTTCTCAATTCCTTAATTGTCTTATTAATATTTTAGTTACATTACTAACATCTCTAACACAATATAGCACAAAGCTTTTGTATAAAACGTCAGTGGGGATTATTCAGAATAGTACTGACTGTGAAGTAGCAGGGTCATCTTTCACTAGAATTCTTTAAGGCTATACACATGATCTCATTTGCTATATGATTTACTGGACCTGATGATCTGAGATTCTGAGTGCTGGACTGGGAGTCAGAACCTGGATATGAATCTGGGCTTTGCCAATTAGTAATGTGACCTGGTCACTTACACCTCTCTGTTCTCTAAAATCCTTTCCAACTTTATGTTCTATCATACCGACAAGTTTTTTTAAATCTAAAAGTTACAGGAATATAGCTAGGGTATTCAGAAAGGGTATTCAGAAAGAACATTGTTTAACACTGGAGATAACCCTTAAAAAAAGATGAAAGTCAATTTTGATAAGCCAAATTCTAGCCTTAATTTGTGATTTTGGCAATTCTGTACTCAGCAGTAAGGCACTTTAATATGTGCAAAATATTTGGGCCAGTCAATGAAGAAACAAGAATAAACAGTCTCTGCTCTTAAGGAATTTTAAATCTAATGAGGGGCAAGGGAAAAGAGAGGAGACATGGAATACTATAATTTACATTATCTCATTTGATCCTCCACAACATACAATTAGGAACTATTCTCATTTTATACATGAGGAAGTTTAGAAATTGGATCTTCAAGTTAATCCCAGGGTCATACAGTAAGCAAGGGAGGCCTTGAACTCAGGTCTTTCTGACTAAGTTCAGTGTTCAGTGGAGAGATCAGATAACGTGATCTAGGAAAATTTAAGGAGTGATTAACTTTTAGCTAGGAGAGAACAAAGGGTTCATAGAGGTAAATTATTGCAGTGACAATTGTTAATACAACTAAACAACTAAAGTAGTAATTGCAATAGGCAGAAAGGAAGGCAGCTTATTTAAATGCAGAAATAAAGGGGACAGGACAAGACAACAGAACATTCACTTAAATGTATGAAGTGTATCGGCAAGGAGGGGAATACTATGAACTAACCCCTTGTGAAGAGGGCTTTAATTGCCAAGCTAAGCAGTTTTTATTTTATCTTGTCAACAGGAAGGCACTGTTAATTTCTGATTGGGCAGTGACCTGGCTGGGATGTGCATTAGAAAAACTGTTTTGGCAGCTGGGTGAAGGATTAAGTGTAGGAGATACTTGAGGCAGAAAGATCAGTTAAACTATTACTGTGATACCTATAGAGAAGAGCCCTAACCTATGATGATAGCAGTGGTAGTACAAAAAAACATGGATCTGAAAGGAAAGGAAAGAAAAAAACAAAATGGGACCTTAAATTAAGACCTGGAAGAGGCCTTAGTGATAACCTAGTCCAACTCCATCATTTTGAAATGAGGAAACAAGCCTAGAAGTCATCAGATCAACACAAAAATGCAAAACTGAGAGGGCCCTCAGGATATCTAATCTTATCTAATTAATGTGTAATGGACCAGTATGAGCTCAGCCTCTTAGGAAGAAGAGAATCTCATGACCTTAGGAGCTGGGAAAAGAGGAAGGATAAATAAACCTACAATAGGGAAAAAGAGACCTCTGTTGTTATCATATAATGTAGGATTGTTTGGGGAGAAGGGAAGGGTTTAACACTAAAAATTCCCAAGTCTGTTTCCTTAGTGGGGCTTTAAGTAGTATTGTATGGAGCCTAGGGGTGAAAATGACACCAAAATGTTGAAGTGTTTGGCTCTAGCAAGTTTGTTTTATTTCTGAGAGAAGTCCAAGAATATGGGAAAAAATTACTAGTAGAGCATTTTTTTATTTATGAGCTAAGTTCTCTATTTTCCCTTCTACCAGATGATTGAAAAAATTGTTTTTCTATTCTCTTGGCAGCACTTTTAATTGAGACCTCAAGAACAGCATTTCAGCAGGCTCTAGTACCAAGGATTATGCATATTTTTTTATTAATTTATTTTACTTTATCAACAATCACTTCCATATGCTTTTGAGTTTTAAATTTTTCTCCCCCTCCCTCCCCAAGACAATGTGTAATCTGATATACACTCTACATATACATTCCTATTAAACACTTTTCACATTAGTCATGTTGTAAGGAAGAATCAGAACCAAGAGAAAGAACCACAAAAAAGAGGAAACAAAACAGAAGGGAAAAAAAAAAGAGCAAATGGGATACTTCGATCTGCATTCTAACTCCACAGTTCTTTCTCTGGATGTGGATAGCATTTTCCATCATGAGACTTTTGGAGACGTCTTAGATACTTGCATTGCTGAAAAAAGCTAAGTCTATCAAAGTTAGTCATTAATTACACATATTTCTTAAGATCTTAATTCTTTAACACTCCAAATAAATACAGTACATTAAGAGCCAATAAGAAGGCTAAACTAAGATTAAAACATACAGATACCTTATGCTGGAACAACAAAGATAAAAAAGTCAAAAGAACAACAACCAAATGTAAAGGTATAGAAAGATATTTCCTTCCAAGAGCATACAAAGTAACTATTTAGTGAATTTCACCAATTTAATTGAACTTCTTAAATAATTAAACATACACACTTAAATATATAAGCAAAATAAGGGGAAGCTTAATTTCTTACCATGAACTAGGAAATGACATCACCAGTATCAGTCAAAAGAGTATGCTCTAGATGTCTAAGGACCCATCCTGTATGTCTATACCATATCTAATTCTTCAATAAATAACTCATTATATAATATTGTATCCAACTTCACTTAATTTTCTCATTCTTAAGAGACATTTATCAAATGTTTATTGAATTAGCTTGACTTGCCAGAAGTTGCTTTTATAAAATATACCTCCAATAGGCTATAAACACTCCAAAACTGCCTACCACTGAGCTATTGTTAAAGGTTACCCCACGAGTTCTACTTTATAAACAAAATATTTCTAATGTGTTTTTAAAATAATGGCACTGAGATTTTTCTACTTTATTACTTTGTTAAATTATATGTATATGTATCCACTATTCAATGAGAAATGTATATGAAACAACTTGTTACATGGCATTTTTATTTATCACACATAATTGAGATGAATTCTAAAATTCATGAATAGGGCAAAAAAATCTGATGGGAATAACTTGAACAACAGTTTCCTCATCCCTTTATCAATTCTTTTAAAAGTAACTTTCAGATGCTTGATTTCTTAGGTAAGCCTAAAATTTTATCTTTAATTCCTATTTTAATCCCCATCCAAAATATGAATGCAGTAAACTTTCAAAAGAAATTTATTGGCAATTTTTAGTTTTCACATGATTTTTTTTTATTTTTTAAAAATAATTTATTCTTTAGTTTTCAACAGTCACTTCCATAAGATTGAGTTTTAAATTTTCTCCCCCTCCCCAGGACGGCATGTAATCTGATATAGGCTCTACTTATATATTCATATTAAGCATATTTTCACATTAGTCATGATGTATAGAAGAATTAGAACTAATGGGAAAAACCACGAGAAAGAAATAAAACAAAACAACAGAAGAAAAGGAGAGCAAATAGTACGCTTCCATCTGCATTCACACTCCATGGTTTTTTCTGGATGTGTATAGCATTTTCTATCATGAGTCTTTTGGAATTGTCTTAGATCCTTGCATTGCTGAAAAAAGCTAAGTCTATCAAAGTTAGTCATCACACAACGTGGCTGTTACTGTTTACAACGTTCTCCTGGTTCTGCTCAATTCACTCAACATCATTCCATATAAGTCTTTCCAGGTTTTTCTGAAGTCTGCCTGCTCATCATTTCTTATGGAACAATAGTATTCCAAATACCACAACTTGTTCAGCCATTCCCCAATTGATGTGCAACCCTTCAATTTCCAATTCTTTGCCACCACAAAAAGAGATGATATAAATATTTTTGCACACGTGAGTCCTTTTCCCTTTTTTATGATCTCTCTGGGATACAGAATTAAAAGTGGTATTGCTGGGTCAAAGGGTATGCACATTTTTATAGCCCTTTGGGCACAGTTCCAAATGGCTCTCCAGAATGGCTGGATCAGTTCACAACTCCACCAACAATGCATCAGTATTCCAATTTTCCCACATCATTTCCATTTATCATTTTCCTGTTTTGTCATGTTAGCCAATCTGATAGGCATAATGTGGTACCTCGAGTCATTTTGATTTGCATTTCTTTAATCAACAGTGATTTAGAGCATTTTTTTCATATGATTATAGATGGCTTTAATTTCTTCAT
>NW_020954583.1:17512328-17559549 GCF_900497805.2 Vombatus ursinus
TTGTTTGTGCAAAAACTGTTCAATTTAATGTAATCAAAATTATCCGTTTTGCACTTCATGATGTTCTCTATCTTTTGTTTGGTCATAAATTCTTCCATTCTCCATAAATCTGACAGGTAAACTATTCGTGCTCTCCTAGTTTGCTTAATAATATCAGTCTTTGTATCTAAATCATGTACCTATTTTGACTTTATATTAGTATAGGGTGTAATACGTTGGTCTATGCCCAATTTCTGCCCTACTATTTTCCAGTTTTCCCAGTTTTTGTTAAATAGTGAGTTCTTAGCCCAGAATCTGGAGTCTTTGGGTTTGTCAAACAGTAGATACAGTCATTAACTAATGTGTCTTGCATACCTAACCTATTCCCACTGATCCACCACTCTATTTCTTAGTACCAAGTAGTTTTGATCATTGCTGTTTTATAATGCAATTTAAGATCTAGTACAGCTAGGTCACCTTCCCTTGCATTTCTTATCATTAGTTCTCTTCATATTCTAGAACTTTTGTTCTTCCAGATGAATTTTGTTATTATTTTTTCTAGTTCTATTAAATAATTTTTGGCAGTTTGATTGGTATGGCACTAAATAAGTTAGAAAATTGTCATTCTGATTATATTAGCTCGGCCTGCCCATGAGCAACTGATCTTTTTCCAATTATTTAGATCTGCCTTTATTTGCGTGAAAAGTGTTTTGTAATTGTGTTCATATAGTTCCTGAGTTTGTTTTGGCAGGTAGACTCCCAAATATTTTATAATGTTTACAGTAACTTTAAATGGAATTTCTCTTTCTATCTCTTGCTGTTGGGCTTTATTAGTAATATACAGAAATGCCAATGATTTACATGGGTTTATTTTATATCCTGCAATTTTGCTAAATTTATTTATTACTTCAAGTAATTTTTTACTTGATTCTCTAGGATTCTCTAAGTATACCATCATATCATCTGCAAAGAGTGATGGCTTTGTTTCTTCTTTGCCTATCCTAATTCCTTCGATTTCTTTTTCTTCTCTTCTTGCTCAAGCTAACATTTCTAGTACAATATTGAATAAGAGTTTTCACATGATTAACAACCAAAAAAGGATCTTGAATCTTTAGATTTGTCTTCAGCATATAAAATTTTTTTATTGTGAAATTACCAACACAAGCACTATGTATATGTGTGTATGTGTATTTGTGTATATGTGTGTGAGTATATACACACACAGTGTAACAAGTTGTTTCATATACATTTCTCTTTGAATAGACGTTACAAAATTTCTCTATTTGCCTAACGTTCTGCACTTGTTTTCTTTATACATTCACCTGCCATCTCCTCAGAAACCCTACCTTGTAACACATAGAGAGAGTCTACCATAACTCAGTACATTGGCTATGTCTGAGAATAAGTATCTCATTCTGCATCTCTAGTTCATCACCTTTGCCAAGAGTCGTGCAGTTATGCTTCAATATCTTTTGAAGTCACCAATGCAGCTTTAGCATCTTCGAAGCACCTGTGAAAGACATAATAAATATCATAGTCTAAAAAATGAACATTCCCATTCCAAAAAGAAACGAGCTAAGGGGTCTAAAATATATCTCCTTTAAGTGATGATTTATAGAATACAATGTACATAAACTTTTAAAAGCTTATATGTTGTAAATTAATGCATGTTAGACATTACTATTTATCTTACAGCATTTAACATTTTGCTGTTAGAGGTTTGGTTTTAAAAGGTTATAAAGATTACTATCCAATATTAGACTAAATATTTTATGTTTTGAGGTACACAGGCTCTTAGAAGACCAGATTTGAAAAACTCATAGATAACTTGAAGACCTGCCCAGATTTTCAATAGTCCACTACACATTTTAAAGCTTATTTCTGACTGGAGGAAACATACTCCTAATAGAAAAGGATGCAAAATATACTTTTGAGGAAGAGCCCACATCAATAAAATGACAGATCCAATTAAGTCTGAGAGCCTTTTCTCAATATTATTAGCTTAGTTTTTCAAAAGGCTTCTTTTTTCTCTTGTTAATTTAATCCTCAAACATTTCAACATACTACAAACAAGCAAAAAGAAAACCCATGAAACTGAACTTTTGCTATGCAAGCTTTTTTTTAAATTAATAAATTTGAAGATGGCTGATTAGGGGGAGCCACCCAGATGAACTCTCCCAATATTGCCCTCTTCAAATCAAATTTTGGAGTGTCAGAGCCAATGAAAAGTCAGCCTAAGAAAACTTAAAAGATAGGTAAGAGAAGTCTGTATAATCAAGACGGAGGTCTATATGCAGTCCACATATATGGCAGTGGCAAAGTGGCAACTTCAGAAGCTCTCATCCCAAAGACAGTAAAGAGGTGGGACAACCAGTCAAAAGAGATTACAGAGGACCCTCTGTTGGCAGTGGGTTCAGCTGCCCCTGATGAGTCAGTTCCAGGGCAGAGTGGGGATTCGGTCACAAAGGAGCAGGCAGTATCAAAGCAAAGAGGACTACTATCACGTATAGCTACAAGGGACCAGAAGCCCTTCCTTGGTAAAAACCAGAATGCAGATCAGGAAAGTGGTGACTATACCTCTCACAGGACCCACACCTTAGAAGCACTAACTTGCGGACCCCCAGAACTAAGTTTGAAAACAGTTTGAAAAAAGTCTAAAGCTTGGGACAGTGTCTCCCCAAACCCTGATGAGCCGAGCCCAACTTTAACATAAAATTTAAAGTCAAGAAATTGGCTGGAAAAATGAGCAAACAACAACAAAAGAATTTGACCATAAAAAGCTACTATGGTGGCAAGGAAGACCAAGACATAAACTCAGAATGTGAAAAGAGCTACAACCAAAGCTTCAAAAAAAAGTTAATTGAACATAAGCCCAACAAGAACTCCTAGAAAAGTTAAAGAAAGTGATAAAATTACTAGAGGAAAAAATGGGAAAATCATGATGCAAGAAAGTTATGAAAACAGCTTGGTAAAAAAAAAAAATTATGAAAAACAGATTGGTAAAAAAGGCACAAAAAAATAAAGCAAATAACACCTTGAAAACAGAATTGGCTTAATGGTAAAAGAGGCACAAAAATTTACTGAAAAAAAGAACTCCTTAAAAAGCAAAATAAGTCAAGTAGAAAAGGAAGTACAAAAATTCACTGAATAAAAGAACTCCTGTTAAAAGGAATAATTGGCCAAATGGAAAATGAGGAACAAAATCTTATTGAAAAAAATAATTCCTTAAAAATCAGACAATAATACGACAAAGTCAAAAGAATGAGAAAAAAAAGGAGGGAAATGTGAAATATCTCATCAGAAATACAAATAACCTGGAAAATAGATCAAGGAGAGATCATTTAAATCATTGGACTACCTGAAAGCCATAACCAAAGAACATCATATATCAAGAAATTATTAAGGAAAACTTCCCTATCTCAGATCCAAAGAATAAAATAGAAATTGAAAGAATCCACCAATCACCTCCTGAGACCCCAAAATGAAAACTCCCAGAAGTATTACAGCTAAACTCCAAAGCTCCCAGGTGAAAGAGTTCTACCAGAAAAAAACAATTCAAATATTATAAAGCCACAGTCAGGATCACACAAGGTTTAGTACTTTCCACGTTACAGGAATGGAGAATATGGAATATGATATACCAGAAGGCTTCTAGGACTATAACCAAGAATCACCTACCCAGCAAAACTGAATGTAATCCTTCAGGGGGAAAATGGATATTTAATGAAATAGAGAACTTTTAAGCCTTCCTGATGAAAAGACCAGAGCTGAATAGATTTAATTCCTAAGAACTTTATCATTAAGGAAGTTAAAAGGAGTTTACACAGACAAGGGCAAGGGTGAGAGTCAATGCTGGGACAATCTCCCAAAAAACCCACACAAAACACATATATATGTATACAGGTATGTATATATTCACACTCAGCTGTGTATAGAAATGTAACTTACCCAATACAAATATAGGAGGGGTAGGGGACAAAGAGGGAGGAGAGGTATAGGGGAGGGCAGATTAAGGTAGACAGTAATTAGAAGTAAAGACTTTTGAGAAGGGACAGGTTAAAAAAAATAGAGAAAGGAAGAAACAGAAGATAATGAGATAGAAGGAAATACACAGGTAGTAATCATAACTAAATGTGAATGGGATGAGCTCACCTATAAAACAGAAGCAGATAGCTGAATCAATTAGAAACCAGAATCTAACAATATGTTGTTTATAAGAAGACCCATCTGAAACAGAAAGACATATACAGTGAAAATAAAAGACTGCAGCAGAATCTAATATGCTTCAGCTGAAGTAAAAAAGGCTGAGGTAGCAATCTTGATCTCAAACAAGTCAAAAGCAAAAACAGACCTCATTAAAAGAGATAATCAGGGCAACTACATTTTGCTAAAAGGAATGATATACAATGAAGTAATACCAAATTTTTTTACAGAAAGTTTCTCGGATAAAGATCTCATTTCTCAAGCATATACTGAGTCAAATTTATAAAAATAAGAGCCATTTCCCAATCGATAAATGGTCAAAGGATATGAACAGACAGTTTTCAGAAGAAGAATTCAATGCTATCTATAATCATATGAAAAACTAACCAATATTGATTAGAGAAATGCAAACTAAAACAACTCTGAGGTACTACCCTCATACCTTTCAAAAATGACAAATGCTGGAGGGGGTGAGAGAAAAACAGGTACACTAATGAATTGTTGGTAGAGTTGTGAACTGGTCCAACCATTCTGGAAAACAATTTGGAACTACAGCCAAAAGGCTATAAAACTGTGCATACCCTTTGATCCAGCAATACCACTATTAGGTCTGTATCCTGAAGAAATCAAAGATAAAGAAAAAGGACCTATATGTACAAAAATATTTATAACAACTCTTTTTGTGGTGGCAAAGTACTGGAAATTGAAAGGACGCTCATCAGTTTGGGACTGGCTGAACAAGTGGGATAAGTTTGTGATGGAATATTAGTATGCTACAAGGAATGATGAGGGGGGTGGTTTCAGAAAAAACTGCAAGACTTATATGAACTGATACAAAGTGAAATGAGGAGAACCAGGAGATCATTGTGCACCATATTACACAATATTGTAATGATGATCAACTTGACTATTCTGATCAATACAGTGTTCTAACACAATTCCAAAAAGCTCACGATAAACACTCTGTCCACCTCCAAAGAGAACTGATGAACTCTGAGTGCAAACCGAAGCATAATTTTCTCACTTTCTTTATTTTTCGTGCTTTTTTTGTAATACAGCTAATATGGAAAAGTTTTACATGATTTCACATGTATAATCATTTTATTGCTTGACTTCTCAGTGGGTTGGGGAGGGGGTGGGAGGAAGGGAGAGCATTTAGAATTCAAAATTTTAGAAAGAGTATTAAAATAGATAATTTTTTTAAAAGTCTTAAATTTAATAAGGTAGTAACAAAATGTATTCTCTTCCAATCTTTTTTCAGTGTATTAAAAAATCTTTTATTAATGCCCTTTCCTCTCATTACCTACTAACTGACACATGGAAGCAAGCCCTTATAATGAAAAAGTATAGTCATGTAAACTGAATAAACACATCAAAAGTCATTTAACTCAACTCTCTTCTTTCACAAAGGATGAAATCTTGATTGGTCACTACACTAATCAGAGACAAGTTTTTCAAAGCTGTTTTCCTTTACATTGTTCTAATAATGATATAAATTGTTGTCGGGTACTGCTCATTTCACTAGACTAGGTTATTTTTCTACTCCCTGGTGAGGTGGTGGAAAATTTTGAAACCTAAAGTCAAAGAAGCTAGGTTCAAATTTATTGTGACTTTGGGCTACAAATTCATCAGCTATACAAAATGAGGCCAGGGCAGGGATGAGGGAATAGGGGGCATTGGCCTAAATAATCTGGTTATTTAGAACCTGCCAATGCTATATCTGGGATCCATTTCTACTTGCTATCAATATGACTGCTTTAGAACATTATATCTATTACTCTGTTTACAAATTAAGCATGTCTATCAACAGTAGACTTTATTGTAAAGTGTAAGCAAAAACAACTGTACAGTACAGTTAAATATTAAGCATCAATAAGCTTTAAAAATTAGTAGGTCTGTAAATATCATAGTTTAGAAAAGTACTCACTCACATAAATACGCTGTAATTGGTTACTGAGGTCAGACTAATAGTTCGCTTCTGGAAACTTTGTCATTGTGCTCCATACAGAGAGCAAACTGCTTATGGATGGCACTGCAATTCGGCCTTTTACTGTCATCATTCCTCAGTTACAGAAATTTACCTTTAGGTAAATATTTTTTACAGAAGTTTCTACTAATTTGTACTCTTTCATATGTTGGCTACTATCAAAGAAAACTTGTGTGGGGATGATTTTATAAGAATTGTTTTTAAAGGTTCACTTTTTTTTCCAAAATGAAAAAAAAAACCAATTACACATTTGTAGAAACACTAATAGGTCAATAAAAAAATTTTAAGACATCTCAGCCTGAAAATATTTGTTAGCACTGAATTCACTCAAAGTGAACCAACTATTAAAATTTCATGTATCAAACATTCTGAAATGCAATATCATGGAAATATAGCTACTATTAATGGGTTATATATTTTATACTACATACATGTATACTATACACGTTATATATAGTATATATTACATATACTATATATAATGTATACTTAGTATATATACTAAATACATTTATGCATTAATACTAAAAAATGTTATTAGCATCAAAAATGAGCAAATCCTTCCAATGATGACAATCCTCAAAATGGCAGGACATAGATAAAAGTTATTACCTTGTTGTCAAGTGATGCAGTTTATGTCTCTTCAATTATTTCTTCTGATTTTCCAGGTGTAGGAATACACATATTCTAGACAAGAGAACAGAGGTGCACAATTCAGATTATTAAGCAAAAGCATGCAGTGACTTAAAAGATAATAAGCCGGGGCAGCTAGGTGGCACAGTGCATACAGCACTGGCCCTGGAGTCAGGAGGACCTGAATTCAAATCCAGCCTCAGACACATAACACTCACTAGCTGAGTGAGTCTGGGCAAGTCACTTAACCCCAACTGCCTCACACACACAAAAAAAAAGATAATAAGCCACAAGCATTAATACTGTTATGTGTATAATTGCTATACTATTCTTGACTTTCACAGTGACAGCTGTTAAAGCCCTAGACAAATCGTGAGCTACTATAGGCAATACTCCTAGTTGTTTTAATTTTTAATATAATACTCATTATCTGCTTTCTTGTACTAATAATTTTTAAATTTCAAGTTATTTTCAGGTAGTATTTCATCTTCAATTATCAAATTTCTTCTGTGAAAGCATGTACAATGAAGGAAAAAGATATACCTTTTTTCTCCTAAGTATTTACAATGACTTCATAAAGCATCACTTACCATATATCACATGACAGATTCCTCAGTCTTTTACTGAATCTTCACAGCTGTCAAAGACCTCTGAGTTTCTGGAAAAGGGCCTGCAATCATTCTATCCTCCTTACTTGTAAATTTCACATTTAAACTTTTGAGCCAAGTAGGTGATAACCACTGCTAGAAATTAAAAACCTGGAAATTATAAATTATTCTTCTGTATTAGTGGCTACACAGATTTTCCTAACAAAATTTCTTCGGGACAAGATAATTTTCATAGATTTAAAAAAAGCAGGGATATTCTTCTATTAGAAAAGAGTCATTACTTCAGTGCTAAACCATTCAAATAAAGATGCTCAAAGCAAACCAAACCATTAAAATATATAAATGTCCCTCCTTTCAACACTCTGAATTGCTACATCAATGCAAGCGAGCTATTAATGATTACTAAGAGTCACATATTTTCTTTTTATTTACACGGTTAAGAAGCAAAATCTATTTCACACAAGAGATTTCTGTAAGGATTTATTATTAAACTAGGTTGTTAAAAACCCCACAACTCAAACTGCTGGGGGAAAACAGGGCTTTATTTTTACTTTTAAAATTTCTTCTCTTGGCCAATCTCCACAGATTTGGGCTATATACTTTAAGACACATAAGGTGACAAAGGAACAATTTAGGAGGTGTTATCTCTCTAAATACCACGCAGCATGCTTCTCCTTCCACTCATCCATCCCCCTAACATTCCACTACCTGGCAGCAAGAACAAAGTAGATACATAAACCATAGTTGCATTCTCTCGTCTTCTGAGTAAATTCAAAAGTTCTCTGAAGGTTCATATAAGCCTAGTCCTAACCTAGAATTGTCTTGCATATTGAGAAAAACAGATTTTTTTAAGATTAATAGCATATAACGAACAGAACCAGGAAAACTAACTACTTGGTATTTTTTTCACTCTAACCCCTCAAGGATGACGATCACTCTCTCTCTCTCTCTCTCTCTCTCATACACAGACACACAAAGAAATTTTCTACCCCAATCTACTCCCCCTCCCATATTCTGTTAGCCCTTTGCCCTCATGTTCATGTCCAATTTTAAATGTAGACAAACTAGTATAAGAATTATGAAAATCTTGAATATAATAAGACAGATGGACAGCGCATGGTGGCAAGCATTGGTGACTCCTGTGGCTGGGAAAATAAGACTGATAGATCTCTTGAGCTCAGGAATTCTGAGCTGCAGCCTGGCTAAAGCTGACCATGTATTAGACCACGTCTCACATCAATATGGCGAGTCTCCATGAGTAGAGGACCACTAGAATGCCAAGGGAGGAAAGGAACCTGCCTGTGTCAGAAAAACAGAATAGGTTAAAGCTTCTGTACCTTGTAGTTGGATCCAGTCTCAAAAACCAACAACAGCAACAACATGATAGATATTTTTGCTTAATTTCCTTAATGGAGCACAGAAAAACTCAGGAATGAGGTAGAAGAGAATCTAAAGTGTTTCCTTTTATTTATAGAAAATTCTGTCAACAACCTTCTTTTCCCACTGCAAGATGTCACAAGGAACAGGAAAAAATACATATTGTAGTTAGTGTTTTTTATAATCTCAACTAGTAAAAGAAAATAACCTATTTCTAGCTAAGTTCTGAATTATTTACATACAAGACACACAAAGACAATAGTGTTATGAACTTAAACAAGTTTCCCTAAACCTCTAAAATGTTTCCTCCAGGGAAAACATTTAATTACATAATGCCACAATCAAGATATATATATATCAAAATAAATTGTGCTTATTCTTAAGTCAACTTTCAGAAAAATAATATTTCATATACTTTAACTATTGTGGTGTTTTTTTTAGAAATGATGACACCAATATTTTACATTACAATTTCTTTCTTAAGTTACAGTTTCTGTAACAGTCTTATATGACAAAATTCTTCGAAACAGAAAATGCATTTTCAGCAGGTCAACATGAAAACTAATTAAAAACCTTTCCTTTTTGAACAAAATATCTTAGCCCTTTTACAATAAGAACTAGAAAAGTCTGAAAGATAAAAGAACATACATAATTTTTCCAATGTACAAAGTGTGTGCTAATAAGATAAAAAAATAAAATGTTCTCTAATGCAGTCCAAAAAGCTGCTGTGAAGCTACTGAATGGAAACGTCCATTAGCAGCCAGGCTCTTCCTGTGGAGCATCGTTGCCATCTCTCTCTAAAATGAAAAGTTAAAAAAAAATACATCAGTCCACATTTCCCAGAAAATAAGCACTAGTGCACTTACTGGTCTCAAGAACACAACCATTATTTAACTATTCACTTACTGACTACTTATTCAGGAGAAAAAGTACAGATTTTCTTTATCAACTCTTGTGAAAATTAGATCAGAAAAATGTTCTCCATCAAAAATAATTTAAATCTTATCCTCACATATACTGTTATCTAACCCTTTAAAAGCTATTACATGAATACAGTGAAGCAAGGAAAGATTGGGGTGAACTGATTCAGAGAGCAGAGTGAGCAGAGCCAAGAAAACAACAGACACAACAACTACAACAATGAAAATGGAAACAACCATACATTCAAGGTAATGTAACTAAACTGTAAAAAACAGAGAGGATGAAAAAGAATTGAAAGAACAAAGATTTATTCTGGGTTACTCCAAAAGTGGAAAGCATAGAAAAGCAGATTTCAGTTAAATCTGGAAGCAAAAGACTTTAGTGTGAACCTTAGTTCTATTACTTACTACCTATATTGCAACCCTGGTCAAGTCACTTAACCTCTCTGGGCCTCAATTTTCTTCTCTGCAAAATAAAGTCAGACTAAATGATGAGGTCATCTAAATTCACAGTCCTTAAAATGGCTTTTTTTTAACTTAAAAAAAAAAGAATATATTCTATATATCCTCATACAGCCATTACAGACGAATAATCAAATACATATATAGCCATAAAATCTGACACTTACCCTTAACACTTAAGTAGAACTAAATTAACAGACAACAAACATGTCAAGTTGTTTTACACACACACACACACACACACACACATATATATACACCAAAATGTGATGGCTAATATGGAAATGTTTTGCATGACTGCACATGTATAATCTCTCCAAAACTGCTCGCCTTCTCAAGGAAGCAAGATGGAAGGGAAGGAAAGAATATGAAACTCAAATTTTTTTAAAAAATGTTAATTTTTATTTACATGTAATTGAGAAAAAAATTAAATATTAATCAATGTGAACCCTTTTCTGGTTCTTGTAGTCTCACCTTGCATTATTTCATATACATCATTCCATATAAAGGAAAAACTTTTAAAGTAATCATTAAAACCTTCCAGAAATCTTCATCTCTGTACCTTATGAGATTCCCTCACTTAAATGTTCAAGTAGAGATCAGAGAGGTGAATTATCCAATAGGGTGAGAGGCTGAACTAAACGATCTCTTAAATTTTCTTCATTTTTCTTTACTCTGAGGTTTATTAGACAGTAATAATTTTTCTTTACCACAACTGTGGCTTAAATATTTACCATATTTATATTTATATATTTTCTTCATGTAAATTCCTATATAACTTACTTTCTATGTAAGATAGTTCCTAAAATACATACTCCTGTTTCTATTTTCTTGACATATTTTTGTATGTTCTTTCCTCACAATAAAAACATGTTCCCTTTCCCCCGAAGAACTGACTTCTAATAATTTCAAGGTGCCACAATGATACAGTAGCATCTTACACAAAGTATAACTAGTTACCTAGTAATGCCGTATTTTCCCCTGTATCATCTTTAAAGTTGTTACACTGTAGCCCAGATCCATCTGTAGAAGATGATGGCAAACTATTTACTTCACTTCTGTCTTCATCTTGTAAAGTGACGCTCAAATTTACAACTGAAACACTACCAGGTATGGATTCTGGAACTGTCATATCCTGTATATCCTCAAGATTTCCCTTAAATGGCAAAAAAATGAAATTCCTAAGTAAGCACATAAAATAATACTTTTCCCCACAATACAAGTAATCAAGCTTGCCAGAATTTTATTTTTATTATGGCAATTCCTAATTGTAAAGATTAAAGAACACATATTTCTCAGTATCCCATTGCAAGTTTTCAATAATTTATCATTGCTAGGGCATAAAAGAATAATAAATATAAAAAGCAGGCATAATAAATCCAACGTTTACAAACTATTACAAACTATTAATAATGAAAAAAAGGAAACGTTGAGTACAAGAATCAATAGAAAAGTATAAGTAATGATGTCGTGAATGAGTAGATCAATGAACAAATCATAGAAACATTAAATAACTGTGCTCACAATGAAAACAATAAAACACACTAAAACTTAGGAATTCAGATAAGGCAGTCTTCAAAGATGGAGTTTACATTTTACTGAAGAGAGACATGTATGAATATAATTATACAGAAAATTAATATATAAATAACAAAATTATTGAGGGAGAGAGGCCATCAAGTAGGGGAGAAAGGAAGCAAAATCAGGAAAGGTCAAAGGTGACACTTGCGTTGGACTCTGAAGCAAAACTACCCAAAATGACAATATTAGTGACTCATTACAAACCAAAAAGAAATGTTCATAAGGAATTATATAAGGAATAAACAAGATTATAAGACAGAAAGTCTGACCATGTCACTTTCCTACTCAAACTGTGGTGGCTCCCTACTAACTCTAGGAATTTATGTCTAAAAATTCCTTAGGTATTTAAATGCCTTCTCAACTTGTTCCTAATTTAAAATTTATACAAGGTATCCCAAAAATCTTAATGTAGCATTAAACTCTAAGGAGTTTAATACTTCGCAATAACACTAAAACTTTAGGACACCCTATAAATGATTCCCTTTCACTATTTGGTCCAACCAGCTTCCTTCCTGTTCTTCACATATAGCATTCCATATCTCATCTTTGTGCCTCTGCACTGGCTGTCAATCAAGACTAGAATTCATTTCCTCCTCACATAAGACTCTTAGAATCCTAGGTTTCCTTCAACACTCAGCTCCGGTCATGTTTTAGATGAAGTCTCCCTTCACCCAACCTCTCTTGCTACCTGCTACAGTTCCCCTACCCAATTATCTTATATTTTCATTGTATGTGTGTGTGCGTGTGTCTATGTGTGTACACACTTATATATCTTGTATATCCCACCCCCAAATAGCAAACAAAGGCAGATTTTGTATTTGTTCTCTTTTATTCTCTACATACCTATACATTACTTAATGTCTTCCTTGTGTGAAAATAGCTCTTTGAGATTGGCAATTATACCATTAATTTATTTGTATCCCCAGGATCTAGGACAGTTCCTGGCACAGAGTAGGAATTTTAGTACATGCTTGCGGATTGATCACCTCTGTTACTGTATGCTTTGTATCATATCCATGTGTGTACATGCCTTATCCCTTCCATATTAGACTGCTTAATTTCTTGAAAACAAGTGATTCATATCGAGTTCCTATTGCCTAGATGGTGTTTTGCACATAGTGCTTACTGAATGCTTGCTGAATTAAAAACACTCACCAAAAGTCAGATAAATTAAACTTACCTGCGGAATTGTCTGACGATTACAAATAATACTAGTTGAGGATTACCTCCTCACCCTTGCCCAAAGTAATTTGTTCACGTTTTGAATCTAAGTAGTCTTTTTTCATGTGAATCATGATTTAAAGAGATCTCTTACACATTTCACCCTCTATTTAGGAATAAAATATAGTAGGTAATAATTGGATAGAAAATTGAACTTAAATAAAAATTTAACTAACCCAGTATCCTAGGGCTTTGATGACATCAAGTTTACACATTGGACAAGTTCGGTGGTCCAAAAGCCAAGGATCAATGCATGTTCTATGAAAAATATGCCTAAAAAATATTAAGTATGTGTTAACATTTCAAAAGAAAAACACTTTTTAAATGAATGCAAACTATGCTACTTGCTTATCATGCTAGCAAAGTTATTTATAGTTAAAATAAATTCAATCATCAACCTATTAAACCATTCTAAATCTTCTGGGTTATATGTTAGAAAGTACAATGTGAAGAATAAAAAGAAGTTCTTCATACCACAAGATAATTTTGTTCAAAATACTTAATGAGAAGTTTCCACTTGTGGTAATACCCAAACATATTACAAGGAATATTTATTTAATAACGGAAAATAATGGCATTAAATACTCTGTAAAAGAACATATCTTAGGTCACTTTAATTTTACTACTCAATTTATACATTATGCCAAAAACAGTCACTAATTTCACTATAAATGTATTACCTTCATTTCTGGTATATGGCATTAAAAGGAGAGTTCCACTAACTGTAATGCTGTAGTACTGAAAGACTTTAATGCAATGGACTAAAGTGCCTTATTAAGTTAGTCGCTTAAATATAAGGAGAAAACAATTTTATTTTTCTCATTTGTTTCATTACTTTATGAAAGATAAGGTAGAAAAGTTATGTTAGGAAAATAAAAGTAACCTAGTACATAAATTTAAACATTCCTCTAAACATAGAGAATAAATAAGAATGTGTATTATAAACATGGCATGAATTGGTGACGAAGTTCAGGCCTACTTTAGGAATTAATTCAAATCCCCACTCGAGAACTTGCTACTTAATTCTGAGTATTTAATTGATTTCCTATTTTCCAATTGGAAAATTAGAGTGAAAAGAATTTTAAGACATTTTGATTTTTCCCATTGCCTTCTGAAAGGGCCACTCTAATCCATCCTATGCAAAGAAAAATCTTAGCAGGCCATGGTGGTACATGCCAGTAGTCACTTTCTACGAGGCAGGCTGAAGTCATTTGAGTTTGAGAATCCTGAGCTGCACTAGAACTAAAACTAAAGACATCTGCACTAAGTCTAGCTTTCATATAGTGAGCCCCTGGGAGGAGAGGGTGACCAATATGCCTAAGGAGTGGTAAACTAGCACAGGTTGGAAAAACAGAATAGGTGAAAACTTACACTATCAAGGAAGTATTTCCAACCTGGTCAAAAATCCCCTTCTCTACCTCAACTCCACCTCAAATGCCAAAAAAAAAAAAAAAAAATTCCATATAACCCTCCAGATTATTACTCTCTAAAATTTTAGCTAATTCAAATACTACTAAATACAAATCAAGAACCATAGATTTAAACTCAGTTGTATTCAAATAACTACACTTCGGTTTGGTTTTGATAATACTTGCTCCCATCTCACTCAAAGATGCTTAATTCTTATTTTAATAAATGACTATGAAGCAATTTGGGAATGCAAAGTAAAATATAATTATATAATAATCTGCTATAGGCCTTGAAAGTATAATTAAACAGGAAAAAAGACTTCTAGCAGGCTATAATTTCTTTCCAAGATAACACCTTATGCTGACCAAAAAGTTCTTTTAAAGAAGGGCATAATTAACTCCTCTTTCAAAATCATCGTGATTTTTCCAACACTGACAGTTGTTATAAGTGTAATGACAGAGGAATTTTATAGTTAGGGGAAAATAAAACACCAGTAGTACAGTTTATTTCACTCATTATCTAAACAGAATCTTGTATAATGGGGCAAAAGTTTCATTATCACCAGCCTCTTTGTTTCTCTCTTTTGCAATGTTCTAACATTCACCACTACACATCCACTTGTCTTCTCCTTAAATCCCTGCTTTCTGCGTTTCGAATAACCCTCACTCTTGTTGTATCTCTTTTGGGACACTTTTTGTTAGGTGCCTATTAAAGTATTAGTATTAAAGTAGCAAGTTCAGTATGGTTATCAGGGTCTAGGATCCAACGGACATGCTCCCCAGCAGCAATAATCTTGTATTTCTACATCATTTGATTCTTTAAATCAAAGAAGAGAATTGAAAATAGGGTCAGTTCAAATACACAATGTGTATACATGCATACATGCCTGTGTAGGGACAAAAGATCATTGACAGCTTTAAGGACCCACAATTCTAAATAGGTTACAATGATCCCTCGGCCATCAAAACAATCTATACCTACATATATTATACTAGGTATTAGACCCGAGTCTTAATAATACTCAAATTTTTATGCTAAGCAAAACACTTTCAAAATGATATTGCAAGTTAAAGATATTAGTAAAATAAGCTAAAGTAATATATGAAAGAGAGAAATTAAAAGGAATTAAGTTCATTAAAATTATTAGTAGTAAACAAACTTGTCAAGTAACATTCTTAAGAGGGAAAATTGACAATGAAATAAGAAACATACTTGCATGGCAGAATTCTAACAATATCCTTTGGTTTATAATTTTCAATGCACACTGCACAATTTTCAGCATCAACATCAATTCCCTATAGGAGGAAAAGTGATTACAAATATATTCTTAATAAAACAACAATGAATCACAAATTTATGTCATGTGAGCTAAAATACTGAAGATGGAAGGACTGTTGCCAATTTTTTTAATCCCAAAGTTACCAAACAAAGAAAATGAGTGAAAAGAAAAAATCCATGTCAGTCCACCAAAGTTGTATAAATAATCTAACCAATTTTCATGTTCTAAAGATGACATAAATGACAAAGTCTAGCTTGCTTGTATTTTTATATCTACTTTTAAAATGTAACCAAACAAGGTAAAAATATTATAAAATTCCATAGTTTTATTTTAATCAATTCCCACCCACACACCCCAATCAATTTAACATTCTTTTTAGAATACTAAGACACAACTCCTTAATCTAACTTGCTTGACCATTTAATACTGAGAAATGAATACCGTCAGCTTCTTAAGGGCAGAAAGAACATCATGCATAGTCATTCTTTTAAAAAACTATTTTTTTAGAAAAACAAATATATCAAGAAAATGTTTTCTACATGCTATCTAAAAAATCTTGATCAAACGCATTTTTTTTAGATCTGCTTACAAAAAGTATAATGGAATAAAATCACAAGTAGTATTTCCATATTTGTTTTTATTATAAAAAGTTATATGGTAATCACTAACAGCAAAAACACTGAAAATTCTTTTTAAGTATTTTTATTTTAAACATATTTCATACTAACTACCAATATCTAATTCAGGACATCACCCAATCATCACTTATTCAGTCTTTATTATGTTTTAATCCTTTAAGCAGATCAGTAGAGGATCCATGAGCATGCTTTTTTAGGGCAATCTTATTCTAGTTCAATTATTCTGATATAGGGGGAGGAAGGAAGAGATGCAGGGGAAGCAATATTTAATAACTTGTAAGATAACAAAACTAGAAAGTCATTAAAACAAATAAAATTACTGTTGCATAAATCTGTAGAATGTAATGATATTTTTACATAGCACAAATGCATCAAGAACAAAAAATACTACCATAGCTGTATGGTTTGTTTGTTTTTTATGTGCATAGGAATCCATTAACTTTTTAAAAGAAATTATCTCCCAGTAATCTGAAGTACTTAGAGAGAAAAGAGTTCACAGAATGTGATTTCTCAAAGACATTTTTAAAGCTCATATTATTTTGAACTTAGACTGGTCAGGAAAATCTCTGTTTTTAAGTTTTAAAATGAAAACAAAACAAAACACCAAGAATACAAATAGTCCTTTAGCCAAAGTTAAGAGGGAAAAATATATGTGTGTATGTATATATAAATGTATATATGCATGTGTGTATACACATATATGTGAAGGATGCCAGAATCTTTAGAGACTTATTTATATAATTAAATTTTCTTTTGCAACTTATTCTGTCTATCCTAACTCTCCTGTACATGTTTCCTGTTTAAAAGATTAATGTTAAAATGAACTAAAACCCTCAGATGTATTTTTACACACACACACACACACACAAAAAAAAAAAAAATCAAAAACATTTGACATTACCTTGTCTCCACGCTTTACAGTATGAAGCTGAAGTTGCCCAATAGCTTTCTTTGTTTCTTTTCTATGGTTCTTCAGAAGAGAACATATTCGTAATTACTTGACTTTCCAATTAACTTTAGTGAAAACATTATTTAAAATGTTTTAAAGAATTTAAATGTAATGAATTTTATGTTTCTACTCTTCCACCAATACACAGCAGAAAGCTTTCTGTAATTTATAATGTCACTTAAGTTTTTTTTGTCTGTGCCTTAGAATGACTAGAACAGAAAGACTGCACTACAGACAATTCAAATGCCATCAAGGGACTAACCAAATCAAATTATCAAAATCAGATGAAATTATGATCCACCCTAAAAATTACTTTATCTTCCCCCAAACTAGAGTAATTAAAGCTAAAATGTCTCTCTATATTGAACTTAAGTACATCTAAATTAACAAGTAACTCAAAAATATTTCCCAAAAGACCAAATAGTAATAGCATTATTATTATAGTGAATTTTGATTCTCAAATGACTTCCAAATATTAAATGTCTTAATAAAAATTTTTAAAAGGTTATTACCCATAATTACCTGATTTCCAAACTGTGAACCAGCATATAGGAAACGCTGTATGTAGTAAAATATTAGCCAGGCTAATGATATGATCATCATGGTGATGAAAGCAATGGCTACAAACACAACAGACTGACCACTGATAAACTCTTGCACATGACGTGTACCAACTTCTATGGTCATTTTAACTGGAATTCCTCTTTGTACTGGCCCCAAAATTTCTATTCCTTTTGGATAGCTAACCATAATTACCACTGTATTTCCTGTCCCTGTTGAGGAAAAACAAAAACAAAAAACCACGGATCAATATTAAGTATGCATGGTCTAGGTTGGGCTTAAATTCAATCCAATAAGGATTTAAGTAACTATGAACAATGACACAAGGAGTTTACAACCTACTAGTTAAATTCTAGCCCTTTCACTTACTGCCCAGATGACCTTAGATTCACTTCACCATCTACAGAAGATGAAGATAATACTAGTTGAATGACAGAGTGCTATCAAGGTAAACAAAAATGTATGTAAAGTGCTTTAATAGAAATATAAAAGTATAAGATATTTTACCTATAGGCTTATCCCATATTATAGCATCTAAAAACAGACTATCTAATTACTCAAAATTCAACACATTCATTGAGTAGGCCAACTATGGGAATACAAAGATGAATAAGACAATTCCTGATCTCAAGGAGCTTACAATCGAGTGTATGAACATAAGAAATATGGAAAATACTGTATAATACGGAGTATGTGTTAAGGGCCCTAGGAAAGGCCCAAAATGTTATCATGTTTGCAGAGCTGGGGCGGGGGGGGAATCATATATAGCATCACAGAAATTAACATTTAAGCTGTGCCTTGACAAGTAGAAAATGAATTGGCCAAGTTGGACATAAGAGTTGGGAGAGCAATACAAGAAATGAGAACAGCATGAATTAAAGTAGAAAGCAAAGAAAGGTTATGGGGTGATGGGGCAATTAGTCTACTTTGGTTGGACTATAGTTAGGAGCCACTGAAAATCATAACTATCTGATAGGGATATGAATGTTATATTGAAAATGCTATTGACAACACGGTATAATATAGCAAAAAGTACTGAGTGTGGGGAACTGAGTTGTATTTCTACCTCTGCCCTAGCTAGGTGCAGGACCTTGAGTAGCAAATCATTTTACTTCTCTGTCTATCCTGTATCTTCTTTTCTAATAAACCAGACTACAATAATACATGATTTCACACAAAGAACTTTGGAAGCAGATGGGTGGCTTGACTTTTCAAAACAGTAAATTCTTGAAACATAAAAGTATAGGCTATTCAATTCTTATGATCTGTCTTATGTTTAATCTCTCTTTTGTGTCATTATGTTCTCTTTCCAGTGTAGACTGCTAGAGAGGCCAGGCTTGTTTAACTCACATTATACTACCCTGTCCCTGCCCCAATTGGCAGACAGAGGAAAGTACTGTTTACTCCTAAAGCAAAAGCTATAACTCTTCCACATATCTGGACAAGAGAAAAACAGGGAAAAAATTCATGAATTTTGCTCTGAAATACTTTCCATATTTCCCTGGCTGTTAAAACCTTTAAATACACTAGACATAATTTTATAAAAAAACTAATTTATACATAAACTTTAGACCTTCAAAGAGCTAATAAAGAACAGGAGATATTTTGGGGAGAATGGAAATATGTACCACACCCAATCCAAAAAAAAAATTGGGGAATTTTATGTCTCTGACCTAATAGTAATATTTTTATTTTCAGTGACCTTTATAATACTTCTATCCCATTTTTAGGTCACTTTAAATGAAGTACCTGACAACATGGGTTTGTTTATTCAGATGGCATATACACATAACTAACTATTAAAGCAAACACTGCAAAGTGATTTACATATATTATCTCATTTGACCCTTAGAACAATCCTATGAGATAAGGAAACTGAGGCTGAGAGAATTTAAACTTTATATGATACGCCCATAGTCACACAGGTAATAACAGTCTAAAGCTGCATTTAAAATCATGTCTTCTTACTATGTATAAAAGTGAGCTATTTGTAACAGAGCACTAAAACTAAGAGAAAGAAATGGAAGGTGAGATGAAGACTTCATGCTAAATCAGGAAATCATCTTGTGGGTCCACAATGTCACTGGGCAATCCTTTTATTTACAGAATCCTATAATCCTAAAATGTCCTCCTAAATGACTAAAAAGTCATTGAGTCCAATCTCCTAATTATAGGGGTGGGGTGGGGGTTGAGGGACTATATAAGACCCTGAGAAGTTGGGAAGTTTCTTGCTCAAGGCTACAAAACTAGTTCAATTCCATATGAGGCAGGCAAAAAACAGTCCCTGACCAAAGGAACTTACATTCTACTTAGAGGCTACACTATGTTCACAGTTAAGTAAATACAAAATATTTACCAAGTAAATATAAACACTGTGCAGACAGTGTGGTATGGTGTAGTGATAAGAATGGAGACTTGGAATCAGAGTCTGAGTAATTCTTCAGATACTAACTAGCTGTTATGATCTTGGGCAAATCATCTAACTTCTCTCAGCTTCAGTTTCCTCATGTGTAAAATGAAAGGGTATAGGTACTATAGCCTCTAAGGTCTCTTCTAGACCTAATTCTATGCTTCTGTAAATACAAGGTGTTTTAGGCTAGGCTAGTTATTTAGGTTGATACTGGAACAAAATGAGACACTAGTAAGCCACGGCAGATGAAGGATATTCCATGAGGATAGGCACTGAGAACCCCTTAAATCAAACCAGAGATGTTTTTTTTTTGTTTTGGGGGGTTTTTTGCTGAGGCAATCGCGGTTAAATGACTTGCCCAGGGTCACGCAGCTAGTAAGTGTCAAATGTCTGAGGCCACATTTGAACTCAGGTCCTCCTGACTCCAAGGCCAGAGTTCTAGCCACTGTGCCCCCTAGCTGTCCCTGAAGCCCTTAAATTGAACCAGCTAAACAAGTCCCATTTCAATCCACCAGCCAAACATCTGAGGCCCCTCTAGTTCCTAGGGGCTTCTTTGTACTCAGGTGATGAGGCAGCGAAGTTAACCATTTGAACTCTTAGTCCCCAGAGGAAAACAAGTCTCCAGGAATGTCTCAATACCTTTTAAGGAAAAACTAGCCTAACCTGCATAGGCAAAGGAGGGATGGTAAGCTATTGCTACTACCACACAAGGTAATTTGTTTTTGTTTTTTTGCCGGGGGATCCCTAGCAACCTGTTAGGAGAATCAGAAAGAGTCTCATTTAGGAGGAGGTGCTTTAACTGAACTTTGAAGGAAGCTAAAGTCTAGTTGGTTAGTACAAAAGGCTGGATTAGAACCCAGGTAGCTTAACTCTCCATCCAATAGCCATTACATTGCAGCCCTACTCAACCATGCCAGTTGATGTTCTTCACTGTCTCTATCCATATTATAATTAAACAGTAGAGCAAAAAGCCAGGATTCCCTCCAAATTCTGGTCCCCTATTTCCAACTAGGCAATTTCCACCTTGACCTTTGGCCACTGCTTCACTGAACATATTTGTAATTATATAGTCATCTTCTCTCCTCCATCCCTCTACCCAAAGCACTTCTTCCTCCTGATTCTCCTATTTCTCATTCTCAAAGTCACCCAGTCTTAAAAATTGGATTCTGTACTTCCTCTGACAAATTACATTTAAATCAATACTAATTCCTGTTCATTCTTTTTTTCCTCTTCCCATTCAATTCCTACCTCCACTACCTTAGATACTATTACTACTTCATGTATAGATTACTACAACTGACCTTCAAGCTTCCAATCTCCAGTTCACCTCCCAGAGCAAAAAGAACCTGAACTCCTTAATTTGGCATTCAAAGTCCAGTTCAAATACCATCTCCTATAAGAATTACAATCCAATTAGAAAAGGATCCTTTAATGGTTACAAAAGAGGGCTTCTATAGATGGGGGAAGTTAGTGGGTAATAATAGAGATGAAAAAAGAAGAGTCAAGAAAACATTAAAAAATAATCACAAGAGGGGCAGCTAGGTGGCTCAGTGGATAGAGTCATGGCCCTGGAGTCAGAAGGACCCAAGTTCAAATGCAGCCTCAGACACTGGACACTAGCTGTGTGATCCTAGGCTTAGAAGGCCTAAATAAAATCAGAGAGTTAAAATATACATATACACAAGAGCAAAAAATTCAGAAGGGGACATAGATAAGAAGGATAATTTTATTACTACTATGTTAAATTTGCTATGCACTTTAAAAAACATGAAGATATCAGTTATTTCATATGCAAGCCTACAGATTGAAATGTTCATGTTTAAATTTACAATAAAATGATCACTTTTTTAAAAAAATTCTTTCCTTCCTATGAATTCCATTGTTTATACTTAATAAATTTCACTGGGCATATCTCATATGATATTTATTGATGAATGACTTATTCTTCCTACTAAAGAGTAAAAACTCCTGACCACAAGGTCCAAATGTTATTTCATAGTCTGCATCCCCTACTATGCCAAGTATATATGACAGTTATTCAATAAACTAAATGGCTACAGACTAAATGGTTTGCATACTAGCCTCCTATACTCATCAAGTCAGATCATTATGCCAAAAAAAAACCCACAAAACTGTGAATACTCTTTGACCCAGCACTCTGATCTACTTTAAGTTCTATGTCCCAAAAAGAACAAAGAATGAAAACAAAAGGATCCATATGATCTATATAGATATAGATAGATATAGCAGTTCTTTTAGAGGTGGCAAAGAACTGGAACCTAAAGGGGATGTCTATCAATTGGGAAATAACTGAACAAATTATGTTAAGTGAATGGAACAGAATATTACTGTACTACAAGAAATGGTATGAAAAACAAACCTAGAAGTATTAGTTTATATAAACTGATGCAGAACTCAGAGCAATTTATACAGTAGCAACATTCTGAAGGTAAACAACTTAGAAAGACAAGAATTCTGAACGATTTAATGATAAAACAAGATTCTAGAAGACCTACTATGAAGCATGCTATCCAACTTCTAACAGAGGCAACAGATTCAAGTTCTCAGATTCTTTGACAGAGCTACTGTACAAAAACTGTTTTCTCTTAATGAAGGTAAGGAGATGGGGAGGGGGGAGTTAAGGATGGAAGAAAGGAAGGAAGGAAGGAAAGGGAAGAAAGGAGAAAGTGAAGGAAGGAGGAAGGGAAGCAGTGAGATGAGGGAAGAAGGGAGGGAAGGAAGAAAACTCACTGAAGCACATTTTTGAAATGCACAGTACTAAAAGCCAGAAGAAATCTCAAACAAGTATGACAGCTTTGAAAATAGAATATTCAACCATATACATAAAAAGAAAAGCAAGCTATGTGTAAGAGATTTGCAATTTCAAATACAATTTCCTCTATATTCTACTGTGTATATAAGAAAAGTATTCATTTTAGTTGATACATGCTAAATTCAAAATGAAATGTTTCTAAAACAAATAGTCTAATACCAGGAGAGAAGTGCTTGTGTCTGTGTAGATGTTTTATGATGTTCCAAATTCTAATTTCTTAACTTTAATAAAAGTTGACTAGAAAATGATTATCATTAACAGACTTTTCTTAAGCCTCCCACTCAAAAATGTTTAATTCTTTGTTTACCTATGGTCCTTTTCTCTCCCTTCTCCATCTTCCTCAAGTTTCTTAACCAAATCAGCTAGCTGAAGATCAAGTCTGCAGGCTTGATTCTTTTATAGAGGGCAGCTAGGTGGCGCAGTGGATACAGCACCAGCCCTGGAACTAGGAGGACCAGAGTTCAAATGTGACCTCAGACACACAATACTTGCTAGCTGAGTGACCCTAGGCAAGTCACTTAACCCCAACTGCCAAAAAAAAAAAAAAAAGGATTCTTTTATAGAACCACTGGTGGAAAACCTTATAGAGCAAAGAAAGGATGCTTTCTAAAGGGAGGGAGTCTTGATATCTAATGTTGTCCTGCCTTTTCTAAACCCCTTCTCTCTTCTTCAGGAAACTTGTAACAAAGAATTTTGCAGCAGCATTCTGAGCAGGAATAATAGCAGCTTATATTTAGTTTAGTGCTTTGTATCCTTCCACCATCTCTTTTGGATTTTAACAACCTTTACTGATAAGACAATTACAATCGTGAGGCAGCAGCTCTTACCTTTTATGTGTCAGACCCCTTTGGCCGTCTTAGGACCCTATACGAAAAGTATACTCCCTTTCTCAACATTTTTAAATGCATAAAATAAAATACAATGATTTACAAAGGAAACCAATTAAATTGAAAACTGTTATCAAGAAAAATTTTTGAGTAAGTTCACAGATTAGTTAGTACCAGCACCTACCTCCCAGGGTAGCTGTGAAGATCCAATGAAAGTAGATTTATAAAGGGCTAAATAAATTATAGCTATTATTATTTCAAATTATGTCCTCACAACTATGATGTAAGTACTATTATTATTATCACTTTACAGAATTATGACCATTTGACAGATAAGGAAACTGCCTCTTTTTTGTATCCTCACAGATTAGGCCTGAATTTGGTACATAGTACCAATATTTGGGCAGCTAGGTGGCTCAGTGAACAAACTGCAGGGCCTGCAGATTCATCTTCCTAAGTTCAAACCTGGTCTTACATACTTATTAGCTGTGTGACCTAGGGCAAGTCACTTAACCTTGTCTGCCTCAGTTTCCTTTTCTGTAAAATGAGCTGGAAAAGGAAATGGCAAACCATTCCAGTATCTCTGCCAAGAAAACCACAAACAGGGTAACAAAGAGTCCACCACGACTGAACAAATACAAATGACTGAGGCTGAGAGAGATTACAGTGACCTGCCATAATCAATATTTATTAGGTGCCTACTAAGTGGCAAGCTCCAGGCTGAGGATACAAAAAAAGAGGCAGTTTCCTCATCTGTAAAACGATAATAATAGTACCTACCTCATAGTTTAAAACAACTGTGACCATATGGGATATGTCCGAAAAGAATTTGAACTCAGGCCTTTCACAACACTGCGCACCCCCCAACCCTGGCTTAAATTGCTTCAAGTCTAAAGAGAATTGCCTAGGATACAGAGATTTTGAATAGTCAGTCCCAGATTATTCAATGAGTTCTGTGCCACAGCTTTCTAACCCACACATCCCAGATAAATCAACAAGCATTAATTAAGCTCCTGCTAAGCGCTAAGTCCTAGGAACAGAAATTTCAAAAAAAAAAAAAAAAGACAAAAGGCGACAGTGCCCTGCTCCTAAGGTGCTCAGAATAGGGGGAAGGAAGAGGGGAGAGGAAGGGTAAATGAAGGGGAGAAGGGAGAAGAGGAGTGGAGGGTAAGAAGAGGAGAGGAGGAGAGGAAAAGTAGAAGGGAGGGAAAGGAGTGGAAAAGAGGGGAACAGGGGACAGAGGGGAGTGAAGAGGAGAGGAGGAGGGGAGTGGAAAGGAAGGAAAGTGGAGATGGGGAAGAAGGGAATAGGGAGAGGGGAGGGGAAGGGAAGGAGGGAGAGGAAAGAGGAGGGGAAATTCCTGGCGAATAGGAATAGTGTCATTCTAGGTATCCCCACAACCTACACCGAAAGTGCTTAATAAATGCTTGTGGATTGACAAGCAACTTTCCCAGGACCCCTAGAAGGCACGCAGGGCCCAAGGCTGGGGTGGGGGGGAGAAGGGACCCTCCCATCCCGGAGGAACGCACGTTTGGCGAAGCGCCGCGGGCCGAGCAGCGCGCTCCCCTCCCCCTCGCCACTTCCCCTCCCCTCCGTGGCGGGGCGCCCCTCACCCAGGTGGGACATGGAGTTGGTGCCGTTGCCGTAGTGCTCCTCGTTGTAGATGACCACGGCCGAGGCGTTTCTGCGGGCGGCGTTGAGCACCTTGTCCTTGAAGGTACAGTCCCCGCGGGCCACCAGGGCGATCCAGGGCTCGCGCCTCCCGGCCGCCCGCCCCCCCAGCGGGGGCACGTAGTAGCGGGTGTCGGGCGCGCAGCCCTTCCGGTCGCGGCCCGGGGAGCGGGGGATGCCCACCAGGCCCTGCAGGCTCTCCTTGGGCGAGTTGTCCCCGTAGCGGCCGCTCTCGGTGGCGCCCTGCACCGTCGCGTTCGTCAGCGGGTCCACGTACACCGTGCTCACCAAGGCCGAGTACCACTCGAGCGCCCGGCCCCGGGCCCCCGGCAGCTCGCACAAAGCTAGGGCCAAGAGGACCACGGCGCCCCCGAGGCCGCCGCCATCGCTCGGTCTCCGCCGCCGCCGCCGCACCATGGCCGCGCTGCGTCGAACTGAGGAGGAGGAAGCTGAGGAGGCGGCGGCGGCGGCGGCGGCAGGACCGCGGACACGACGGGGAGGGGGCTTGGCCCCCCCGCAGGGAGCCCCGAGCGCGAAACCCGAGAGGAGGAGCGCGCGCCCGAAGGAGGCGGAAGGGCGCGGGGAGGAGGAGCAAGTGAGGAGGGGGCAGCGAGACGTCGGCACCTCCGAGTCAGCGGCGCAAACCCTGGCAATGGCGAGGTTAGGTGGTGCGCTGAGGGGAAAAAGGACAGGAGGGGGGAGGGTGGGGAAGGTGCAGGGGGTGGAGCCAAGCTCGAGAGAGGCTGGGATTCATGGGCTTGCAGGTGGGCGGGGCCTGAGGGGGTGTGCTTGGGCGCGCGCTCTCTCTGCCCTGGGAGGGCTGACTCCTAGGGGGAGCCGGGCGCCTGGTGATCGGAGCTAGCCAGGGGGTGCTGGGCAGGGACTGAAAGCTTCTCAGGACTGCGCCTACGGGCTGTATTTCCAGTTTCCGTCCCCACCTCTCTCTTGTTTTGGGAAACTGATTGAATTCCGGGATCCTAGCGTTAATCTAATTCAAGTTGTTCTTAACCTTTTTGTGTGTCCTGGACTGCTTTGGAAGTCTGGCGAAGCCTATAGATTTCTCAGGGCAATACTTATAAATCCATCTAACTTGCAGTTGAAACCTTGGGTGGTCTTTCCCAGTAGATTATGAGCTCCTTGAGAGCAAAGTCTGTTTGTATTTGTATTCAAGACAAATATTCTACTTGTGTCCCTCGTGTGGTTAGCACAGTCACTTGCACTTCTAAGCACTTAATAAATGTGTTCATTCATGCGTACATGCATACATACATGAATTAAGTAAAATACATAGGACTTCAAAGGAAACCA
Source organism: Vombatus ursinus (assembly GCF_900497805.2). Lineage (NCBI taxonomy): Eukaryota > Metazoa > Chordata > Mammalia > Diprotodontia > Vombatidae > Vombatus > Vombatus ursinus. Next base: position 17,539,186 of record NW_020954583.1, read on the forward strand.
ATTATGTTGAAATAGTTGTGTGTGTGTGTGTGTGTGCATCTTTAAATTCAAAGACAGGTTAATCTCAGAAAAACTTTTTTGGGGGGGAGGGGGGCAAGGAATGATTTCCTCAAATTCAGAAACTCCCAGTGTAGCAACCCCTTCTACCAAATTACCTTGTAACTCCTCTATACCTTAAAGTCTTAGAAAATTGTGTTCCAGAGCAAAGGGGCTGATGACCTCTCCCATAGTTACACATATGTATGGGTCATAGGCAGAACTTAAACCCCTCCTAAAGGTGGAAAAGAGGCTTCTATTTAGTAGGCAAATTGACTCGAAGATTAAATCCTAGCATCACAGAATGTTAGAAATGAAAAGGACCTTGGGATTGAAAAACTTTGCAGATAAGAACACTGAAAGAAGTGGCCAAGTTGCTTGAAGTTTTAATTTTGATTTTTTAATTAAACTGAATTGCACAAAAATGATTTAAGCACCTACTGAGTGAAGTGAAATGTGAATTAATTGGGGGAGCTACAAATATTAAATAATTCAGGAGCCCTGCCCTTATGGAGCTTACAGTCTGGTAGAGGGGATATGACATGGATAGACAGACAGACAAATAGATAGATACATAGATAGACAAATAGACAGACATGTATATATATATATATATATAATGACTTTGATAATAAGTTCATATGAAAAAGAAGTGAGACAGATGGTGATGTTTGTGTGTGTGTGTGTGTGTGAGTGTGATTTATCCTGGGATTCCCTACTAGCCCCACACACTGTTCTCTGGATGATAGTTATTCAATATTTATTGAGTGAACAAATGATCAAATTTTGCCTAAGGACAGATAAATAGCCAGTTAGAGACAATGTAAAACTATCCAGAGGCAACAAAGTAGATAATTTTTCTAAAAAATTACCCAAGTTTTTTGTTAACTTTTTCTTTATTACAAGAAAGGGGGTATCACATTCAATCTACAAGCATTTTTAAGCTCCAGCTACGTGCTAGACACTGTGCTGTTAAAAACTAAAAAATCGATAAAATTGTTATTTAAAAACTATTCTTTTAGCAGTAACCTTAGCAGAATCCAACCATGGTAGATTTTTAACTGGCATACATGATTAGTATAGTGTCCAAGTGCTTGCCTTGAGTTAGGAATAGACTGAAGTCCCACTTCTGACAAATTCTTGGTGACCCTAAGCAAGTCATTTAATTTTTCAAGGCCTCCATCTAAGACTATAAATTTTGGAACAGTTATGATTTGCTTTGGTGGAAAAGATGTCTTCCCTTTACCAATCAAATCTCAAGTCAGACAGAATATACACCAAAAAAACGATACAATCATGTACACCCAGATAAAGGATAACAACATCTGATAAGCAGTCTTATTCTTTAGAATTTTTAAAGAAGTGATATTGCTTAAACCAAAGGTGATTGTGTAAAATGGGAGATGTTTCCTGCAATTTAGCAAGTCCTCTCTTACACCATCCAGAAAACAATGTGGTCCAATCCTAAAGGACCCATGATGAAAAATGCTATCCACCTGAAGAGAAAGAACTGGTGACGTCTGAATACAGACCAAAGCATAATATTTTTCACTTTCTTTCTTTCTTTCTTTTTGTTCAAGTTTTCTTCCACAAAATGACTATTATGGAAATATGTTTTACATGATTGCACATGTATAACCTGTTATCAGATTGTTTACCTTCTCAAGGAGGGGAGAAAGGAAGGCAGGAGGGAGCGAATATAGAACTCAAAATTTTTAAAAAAAAAACTAATGTTGAAAATTGTTTTTCCATGTGATGGGGGGGAATAAAATCCTATTAAAAAATAAATTATAGATTGACTAACACAGCAAAACAGAAAAATGATAAATGTTGGAGAAGATGTGGGAAAATTAGAACACTAACTCATTGTTGGTGGAGTTGTGAACTGATCCAGCTATTCTGGAGAGCAATTTGGAGCTATGCCCGAAGGGCTATAAAACTGTGCATACCCTTTGACCCAGCAATATCATTTCTATGTCTACATCCCAAAGAAATCATAAAAATGAGAAAAGGACCCATATGTACAAAAATATTTATAGCAGCTCTTTTTGTGGTGGCCAAGAATTGGAAATGGAGGAATATCCATCAATTGAGGAATGGCTGAACAAGTTGTGGTATATGAATGCAACGGAATACTATTGTTCCATAAGAAATAATGAGCAGGCAGACTTCAGAAAAACCTGGAAAGACTTGCATGAACTGATTCCAAGTGAAGCGAGCAGAACCAAGAGAACATCGTACACAGTCACAGCCACATTGTTCGATGACTAACTTTGATAGACTTAGCTCTTCTCAGCAATGCAAGGACCTAAGACAACTCCAAAAGACTCATGATGGAAAATGCAATACCCATCCAGAGAAAGAACTATAGAGTCTGAATGCAGATGGAAGCATTTGCTCTCCTTTTCTTTTGCTGTTTTGTTTTGTTTCTTCTTTCCTGTGTTTTCTCTCATTGGTTCTGATTCTTCTTTACAACATGACTAATGTGAAAATATATTTAATAGGATTGTATATGTAGAGCCTATATCAGATTGCATGTGTTCTTAGGGAAGGGAAGAAAATTTAGAACTCAAAATCTTATGGAAGTGAATGTTGAAAACTAAAAATAAATAAATAAAATTTTTTAAAAAATTATGTTGTCTGAGAAGACACCTCCCTCCCAGTTCTCCCTTCTTTCCCCAACTCCTTTTGGAGAGGTAGAGAGTTCACAAGTATGGAATATTGCATATATTTTCAGATTTTTTTCAATGTATTAATCAGTTTTACTCTTCTTTTTTTTTCTTCATATTTTTCTTATAAACATTTTTTATTATATGGGATACAAGAAGAAATTTAGACTCTATAAAAACAAAAGATGTCAATAAAATCTTACTTCAACAACACCAACAAAATACTGTGCTTATATGTTATGACCTTGAGAGTAAGTTCATATGAAAGAGTGACAGATGGTGACAGTAAAAAGGAAGCCACTCACTCAGCAAGAGAAGTGGAAGCTTTTCCCTCATAACAGAAAGCAGCATGTATACAACAACGGGCCAATGGAGAAAATTACTCCAGACTCTCAGATGTGGAGCTGAGTACCTTTGAAGGGAATTTGTTGATTTATTTTGCTGTGATGACTTTTGTTATTATAGGGGAGTGCTTTTCTTGAGGATCCTGAACATCTTAAAATATAATCTCTTCATAAAACTTATTGCTACATATCTGCACCATATCCTGACAAAGCAGTTTTATTTTAAAACCAATTTAATGAGAGGGATAAATTATAGCTTCTTTAAAGTTGTATACTAGCAACATAGTCTTTTCCATGATATTATTTCACATATAACCTATAATGCTGAAATGCCATCAAAGAATACCCATGCAGCTACCATAGACTGGATTCATTACGAGACTGTTGGCAGCAAAATAATCATTTATTACTTAGAATTATGACTGTACTCCTAAAAAGGTAGAGCATATAAAACTGGCGTGGTTGAAAACTCTACAGCTATATGTTAAAAGCTCATCCCATTTCCTTCTGATTGACTCATTTTTACATCTTTTGATGAAGGTCTTCAGTCAAGAAAAGTGAGTGACTCTCAACACATCAACTTCAGGAATCCTTAAGTCATCTCTTCCAGTACCTCTTTGGGTGGGGCATTTTTGAACTGTAGTCTAAAACTCTCTTTAGTCTGTAATCTAGTGAATTTTGTTAAAACTTTTATAGCTGAGGTGATAATGTGGAAAAGTTACTGGATTAAGACATCAGGAGACTTAGGTTGTAGTCTAAGCTCAACAACTAACTTGCTACATGGCCTTGAGTAAATCACTTAATAGAGAACTAAGGGTTATAAGTCACCTGTAAGATGAGGTGATTGAACTAGAAGATCTTTAAAGTCCTTTATGGCTCTAAAATTACAAAATTCTTGCTGTTGTCCCCTGCCATTCAATCAGTTACCAAGTTCTGATAATTCTTTCTTAAAAGTGCTCCTTCATTCCCGTTTTGAAAGAGTACTAAACTGGATTTCAGGAAAATCCTAGTTCTGCTCATAACTCAAATCTGTTCCTGACCTCAACTGAGCAAGTCATTTTGACTCTGGGCCTCAGTTTCTCATTTATAAAATAGAGGGCTTGGTTTAGATGATCTTCTAAGCATCTAACATGGTATCTGGTACACAGTAAGCACTTAATAAATGCTTATTGAATGAATGACCAAATGAGTATCTAAATATGCCTTTGAGGTCAATAAGTCAAAGATTCTGTCATCTTGAATGTAATTGCAAGTCTCAGAGGGAGAGGGGTCAAGAATTGTGAAAGAATCATTCTAGCTGCAAGCCTGGGCCAAGTCATAAAAACATGGCCAATGTCATGAGGCTGATGTGATTACTTCAAAGTAAAGGAAACTAAAAATACTTTCTGGTGCTTTATAAATGTTTACACTCATCATTTACTCCCTTGCCCCACTCAAGAATAAGTGTAGGCTAAAGAGTTGTTCTTAATAATTCAATACTTTTTCCCTTTCACCCTTCCACTTGCCCCCATCCACTTGCCCCACTCCTCCACTACCTTAGTTAATAGCAACAGACTCTTCCTCAATGTCTGCATCCAAACACTCAACTGTAAATTCATTTGCTATAGGTAGTTCCTGCCCTCAAGGAGCCTACAAAAGTATAATTCAAAGGAAAATTGAGGAAGGAGAGAACATTAAACAGCTGAGGGGAAGGGGGTCAGGGAAGACTTCACTGAGGAGGTGATAACTGAATTAAGCTTTGAGGCAAGATAAAGATTTTAAGAGGTTTCATTGAGATGGGCAGTGGAAACTGTAGATGAATACATGAAATGTCAACTTTGAGGACTCATTAGTGGTCCAACTTGGCTGGAATGCAAAGGAAAATAGCATGAAATAAAACTGGAAAGGTAGCTGGGAATCAGATTGTTGAAGGCTAGTGGCAAGGAGTTTGCACTGTATACTGTAAGTGATAGAGAGCCACTGAAGGTTTTTGAACAGGAGAGGAACATGATTAGTTAAGAAGAGTATTTTGGAATCTTTTAAGGAGCAAGATGGTAGATTAGGCTCTTTTTGCATATCTCTTTAACCCCTTAATCTCAAAATAAAAGAATTATGCATCAGCTGTGATTATAGCTAAATCTACAAAAGAAGATAGAACACTCAAACAGGGTAAAAATTGTTTATTAATTAATACTGGAGGAATTTAATCTCTAAAGGTCTCCTTCATTGCCCCTTTCCCATCAGTTTCTATGATCCATTGGCGACGAACACAAGAAAACTTTCAGGCTTGTACCTTGGGTCCGCATCCCTCATGGCTAAAGTGCCTCTGCCCAAACATCATTATGGAAAGGAATTTGAAAACCAGCTAGGGTAAGTAATCCTGCATGTTACTCAGGTCAAATACGCAAGCCAATGACCTTCTCTGCCCCACCTCACCCCCTCCATGTCCCACAGTATAAGGAAGTTAGAATATCGTTGTAGCCCAAATCTGAAGGTCTTCTCTCCAATAAAGCAGCCAGAGAATAAGTGACACAAGAATACTAGAAAAATGTTGAAACACTAAGGATCAAGAGAAAAAACCTCCAAAAAAAGGCCAGTCCACAGACAAACTAATAGAAAATACTAAAACAACAGAAGGAAGAAATCCACACAAAGAGACATCAAAATATGCTTAGCAAATATGATAATATGAAAGTAATTGAACCAATAGTGCCTCATGAAAAACAGAATCTTCTGGATCCCACCCCCTAACTCCAATAATGAGAAGAAATTCCAAAATGATTCAAAAGAGAAATAAAATTAATAAAATAAGAAATTAGGAATTAATTTAGATCACAGATTAGAGCTGTCAACAGACAACATGGAAATTCCAATGCAGAAATAAAAAAAGAAATGTACATAGATAAGTTTAGTATATATATGTGTGTGTTAAGTATATATGTACATATATGTTTAGTATATATCTCATATATACACATATGTTGTATATATATAAAATTAGTAGTATAGAAAAAAATTGAATCCCTGATAGAAAATCTCTTTAAGAAGTAGAAGCTATGAGAGAGGTTTATCAATTTGGAACAGAAAAACCACTATAGTGGAGAAACAAAACAAAATGGAACATGATAAGTACACCTTAGGAAAAATAAAAGATCATTTCCAAATGAAAAGTTCATTAAAGAGGTAGTATTTGTGCTGGTTCTTAAAGAATGAGTAGGGTAGGGGTCACAGTCCACAGTCTCTGCCTTTACTGACAAGATAAGTTTCTTCTAAAACATAATTTTTTGTAATAACGACTCCTTACCTTTATGGAATAATTTATAGCTTAGGTGGCACAACGAATAGAATGCTGGACCTGGAATTCAGAATCTAGCCTCAAACACTTCATTTTAAGTGTGACTCCGGATGAATCCCTTTAACCTCTGTCTCAGTTTCCTCATCAGTAAAAATGAGGGTAATAATAGCACTTACCAATGTTCCATATCCTTTTCCTGATGCAGAATCTACAGACTCCTTATCTCATCAAAATCAAAATCAAACTTCTCAGTCAGTCTCGTTCTCTCTTTACTCCTTCTCTGTCAACATCTCGTATTACCTCTCAATCTAGAGACGTCAGCTTCTGCTGAGATCGTTTGTATTATGTTATCATTGATCCAGAGTTGGAAGCACCTCAGAGGCCATATAGCCTAACGCCCGCATTTTGCAGGAAACTGCAGCCAAGAGAGATTAGTGACTCACTCAAGGTCACATTGGCAATAACCAACAAAGACGGTGTGTCTTTCTATTATACCATACTACCTCTGATTTGATTCTTGTTCCTTACAGTATTTCTTGCTGCCTCCCTCTCCTCCACTCTGCCAATTCATATATACTGTTTCAAAACTTGGCTAAAAATTTCCATCCTCCCTGAATAATCCCCACCTTTGTGTCTCTGTGTGCAGTTTTCATAAATAAAGCTTCGCAGAGGTAAAGAAGAGAAATGGATAATTAACATTGGCTCTAGTGAATGTCTGAATGATAATTAGATTATTTAATATGACATAAATTGACAAGAGGCGATTTAAAAGCAATCGGGGGTCCTGTGCTCTCAGATTAAGACCAGAGTGATTCTAACATGGTGGTTCCTGGGAATAGCTCCAAAGATCCTCAAATGAGCAAGAATCTGGTGCAGGCTGTGGATTTAAAGGTCAAGTGTTTAGGAGTAGTGATATGCAAAGCAGGAAGTATATTCACACCATGTACAAATTATAGACTATCAGAGTCAAATGGAATAGGATGTTACCATCTCCAAACCTTCATTTTTCAGATGAGAAAATGTGCCTTATTCCCAGAATCCATATTTGCAAATTCACTTACTCAGTAAAATACCAAAATCAATACTAGTAGCACTTTCACGCTCATTCACAGACATGTGAAATCTGAGTTACCCAGTGTGTGTGTGTACTTCCCAGATGAGGCCTAACCAGGCAACACTTTGTCTTCTTGTTTCAGCTCTCATACCGTAAATGTATCCTTTTCATGGTTTATTTAGTGCCACATTTTCTTCCACATTTTTGTGCTTTTTGTTGGTGATCTTACTTTAAAATGGCCCCCAAACAAATTGCTGAAGTTCTGTTTTGTGTTGTTCCTAAGTATAAGAAGGCTGTGATGTGCCTTATGGAGAAAATACGTGTGTTAGATAAGCTTTGTTCAGACATGAATTATATAATGCTGTTTTTTATCAGAAACGCACATAAAACAACATCATGTATTGAAGAGTCATTAAAAATGTTGTGACCAGAGGCTTACACTATCCTGTATTTCCCCTTACACAAGGTCCTATATTTCTCCTGGGAGCAGTGGTTGAGTATTCAGTGTTCTCAGCAACTTTATAGACCATAGCTGCCAGAATGACTGAATGATGAGAATCAGTGTGTGTGTGTGTGTGTGTAGAGGATTGTGCTGTATCAAACTGAAATAAGCTATGAAACTAATCTCTTTCCCCTCCCAGAGACTGAGGTAGTGCTGGGGGAAGGATTAAGCCCCATGTGTTGGGGAGTAAGTTTGTATACTTGTGATTATACCTTTTGAAGTAAATATTCCTTTTTAAAAACTAATCTAACTATTAGAGGCTAAATGGAACTGAAGTACAGAGGACTGCCCTCTATACTTCGAAGCATACCTTGGGTTGGGGATAAACCAATAGCAGAGAGTAGGGAAACCTACTAAACCTAAACCAGGGGTAGGGAACCTGCAGCCTTTTGAATGAATCCAAATTTTACAGAAAAAATTTATTTTTAATTTAAATTTAATTTAAAACAAACTTTTATTTTTATTAATAAATTTTTGTTCCTCTTTTATATTTTTATTTTATTTTTAAAATGAACATATTTAAAATACCAAAGAATAAAATGTTTCAATGAAATAATCCTCCCAGATTGACTGGCACAATTAGAACATTAGTAAGCTATGAGAGCTAAATTGACGGCTTCTATATTCATTATTTAGTTCTAACTTCCTCCACTTGATTAGCACCACCACTGTATGAGACTGGTTGGTGAGAGTTTATGGCAGTTGAGTACGCCAGTCTCTTACCAACTTTTGACAATGGTGCACCATGTTTCTATTTGAAGTGGAATTTGTGAGTAGTTGCACTGCTTGACAGTATTTTTTAATTCTGTCTGCTTACTAATCCATCATGTCAAAGAAGACCAAGAGAATGCTGAAGGAAGAAAATAGATTTTATAATGAGGATTGGGTATTTCAATATTATCTTTTTTCTGCTAAAAAAAAAGATGATTTGCTTGCCTTGTGATACTGCAATATCAACATTAAAGAAATTCTCAGCATTATAACACTCATAAGCACCACAAATATTTTAAATTAGAGGGAGAGGCATGAAAGGTTGTATTGAAGAAATTAAAAGATGAAAAGTAAAAGCAAAGACAATTCTTTCAAGCAGCAATAAGACCTGGAAATAATGCCACTGAAGCAACTTATAAAGTAGCTTATATACTCAGGCAAAAAAGGAAGCCATTCAGTGATACAGAAATTGTGAAAGAATGCATTGTGGAACTTGTAGGATACTTCGACCCCAATAACATTTCAAAGTACAAAAAACTGCCTCTTTCGAGGAGAACTGTAACTGATTGGCAGCCTGAATTAGCCTTCAACTTAACAGAACAACTTCATGCAATACTTCAAAAGGAAAATACATACTATTCAATCACTTTGGATAAATCAACTGATTTTATTGACTCAGTATAAGTTTTATACTTCATTCGAGTCATTACAGAAGATTTTCTTTGCTACAAAGAGTTACTTGCTTTGGGCACTCTTACAAACAGAACACAGGGAATAGATGTCTTCAACAACTTTCAAGATAATGTCATGAAATTGGACTGAATTTGGTAAATTTAGTAAGTGTATGTACAGACAGTGCACCTTCCATGATAGGAAAACATGAAACATTTATTGCACAGATAAAAAAAAAATTAACAGATGTAGATGCTCTCATTTCTTTTCATTGTATCTTGCTTCAAAAAAATATCTGTGCTGAAGCTACTCTTTTAAGTGACACTTTGGAACAAGTTATAAGTATTGTTAACTATATTCATGCAAATGCAACATGGCATCATCAGTTTCATAACATGTTAAAGTTGAGCAATGAAGTATCCAGAGTAGATTTGCCATATCATTCTAAAGTGTGTTGGCGCTCTCCAGAACAGGTGTTAGTCAAAATTTTATCTCTGTGAGAAGGGACAGTTAAATTTTATGAAGAACAGAATGAGCAATGTGAATTACTGAAAGAAAATTTCTATAGGAGTGCTGCAGTACTGAGTGTTATGTCAAATCAAAACAACTTGAATATTTCTTTGCAAGGTAAAACTAAGTCTATATATGATATGTGGCAAAAAAAAAGCAATCTTTTTTCAAAACACTTCTTCAAAAGGAAATTTTGGATGAACATTTTCCTGTTAGCAAAGGTCATTGATGAGCAGGATGACATGTGTTAATCATTTGAAGAATAGGCAGCTGTTATAGACCTATTAACTGAAGATTACAATGAAAGGTTCACTGACTTTGAGAATCATGATGTGACATTCAAATTAGCATTTCAGCCTCACCTAGTTGATATCATCATGGCTCCTAAAGAACTAGAGATGGAATCGATTGAGCTCTCAGTAGATGACATTTTAATGTCATTGTTTAATGCTAAGAAAGATCCAATTGAAATATGGAAAAATGCAGCGGAATACCCATGCCTTTGGCAACATGCCCAAGAAATGCTTTCTTGCTTTTCAACCACTTAGTGCTGCAAAATCTACATTCTCCTACCTAACCCAAATGAAGACACCCTTCTTAAGATCACAGATTACTGATACCCATGTAGAAGATCAACTGAAATTACAGGCCTTCATGCTGCAACCAAATATTCAAATGCTTTCCAACAAAAAGCAGACAAAACAAAGTCATTAAAAGGTTAGTTAACTTTAAAATTAACAAATAGTTTTCATTTTTTGAAACTATTAAGTATATAGTTGTTAGATTTTTACAAAATAATGTGTATTTTTTAATATATCTAATTAATGTTTCTTGAATGTGTCCTTATTTGATTACAGCCAAATATTAATGCAGCCTTCTAATATGAAAAGGTTCCCCACCCTGGCCTAAACACTCCAAACCCCCATCAGAGTACCTAAGAATTCTGGAGGGATAGAGTAAGATTTTGTATTTCTGGCCTTCAGGGCAGTGAGGATAGGGTATCAAGAAGGGGGAGAGTATGAGTTGTCATGTATACATATGCATAACATATGTGCACATATGTGCATACACATATATGTGTTTGTATATTCATACATTTAAATTTGGGTGTAAACTAAGCCATTCTCATACTTTCTTTTAAGGGTTTAGACACAGGAGTAGGGAACCTTCGTCCTCTAGGCCACATGTGGCCCTCTAGGTCCTCAAGTGCAACCCTTTGACTGAATCCAAACTTCACAGAACAAATCCTTTTATTAAGGGGATTAGGCCACATTAGAGATAAGGTCACATGTAGCCTCGGGGCCTCAGGTTCCTCACCCCTGGTTAGAATATATGGTAACTTTCAGTACTAGGCCCAAACAGATGTTTCTATAGCTCAGAGGTAGCTGATAGATTATATTCTCATTCAATCCAATCTAGCAAGAATATATTGATCTGTTATGTGCAAAGCACCGTTAAGAGGTTCTCTGAACTTGTCTTTTTGAATTGTTATATTTCCCAGAAACACTGGACCCAGAACATGCAGGAGGCCCTGAATGTGTCAAGGACAAAGCGCCCCCTCCACACACACACAGCTGCCATAATTTGTTGTTTGCACACCAAGCTGGATTCCCTGTGTGTCCTTGGGAGGCAAGACAGGTATCAGTCAGTCTGTTCCAGGCTGGGAAACTGCTTGTGCAGCTGTGGTCCTTTGCAGATAAGCAGATCCTCCTATCTTCATAGTCTAGTGGCTCCCAAGGGAAGTTTGCCAACAACTTGCTTCCCCTGCTTTAGGAGTGGTTTTGTCTTTTTTTCCCACCTCTACTGTATCTTTCCTCTCCCATATCAAGCCCCTTCCTGCTTTCTTCTCCTGCTTTTGTGGGACTGTTATAAATATGCAAACTTCTGTAAGGATTGTGAACTCTTTGGGTTCCACAAGCATGTTTATTTCTCTTGTAATAAACCTGGTTTTCACATAAGTTTCACGATGTTGTAGTTGCCTGTTGACAGCGCTATACTAAGCATTGGGGATGGGTAGGGGGGAATATACTTGTCCTAGAAGAACTTATATTCTCCCAGGTAGATAGAGTATAATGTGAAGATAATAATACACATGATTATTCACATGGAAAGGGGCGTGTGTCTGAACAAAAACAGGGATTCTTAGAAGGAGAGGTAAGGTTAGAGTGCTTTCCAAGACTGGGGGACAGTCTATGCAAAGTCACGGTGGTGGGAAACAGTTCTGGAAACAAACAGTATGTCAGTTCGTGTGGAACAGAGGGCATTAAGAGGAATAACATGTAATAAGCCTAGCAAGGTAGACTGGAACCAGATTGTGAAGTGCTTCAAATGCCCAGTTAAGGAGTTCATATATTATGCTAGAAGTAATCTGAGACCGTAGAAGGTACTTGATCTGGGAAGTACATGTTCAGACTTGTACTTTAGAAAGATTATTTTGGAAGGTATATAGGAAGGATTGGAGTAGGGAGAGACTGGAAGCCTAAGAGTCTGATAAGCAGGCTATTAAGGTTTATGCTAGTTAGTAGGCATGGTTCAGGCAGAAAGGAAGGCAGGCAGGCAGGCAATAAGCATTAATTTGGTGCCTATTATGTACCAGGCACAACACTAAGTGATTTAAAAATATTACCTCATTTAGTCCTCACAACAACCCTGAGAGGTAGGTGCTATTTTTATCCCCATTTCACAGTTAAAGAATCTGAGACAGAACAATCATAAGAATCATAAAGCTAGTCTGAGGCTGGATTTGAACTCAAAGTCTTACTGATTCCAGGCCTAGCACGCTATCCAATGTGCCAGCTAACTGCTTTCTAGATGTAGGATAGTTAGTCATATTGAGTAAAGAAAAGGAGACAGGTGTAAGATATGCTGTGAAGGTGCTGCCACTCTACCATTCAAGATAATTTATACCATTGTTCCTGACTTTTTATCTTCAAACTAGCCAAAATTCTGAATAATATATATATAATATATAGATAGATATGTATGTATATATACACATACACACACATATGGAGAGTCTGATCAAAGCTAACAAGAAGGATTAGACTTCTTTTGATGATGTGTCAATATAGATAGAGTCTATAAATACTCTGCCATACTACACTTGGGACTTTCATAATGAGGTATGATGATACTACTCCCTCCTTGAGGGTGATTGATTGAGTCATGGTTAGGCTACGCCTGAGCCACACCTTTAGCTTGGCCTTTATAAAGAAGAGTAGAAAGAGTTGATAGAGAGAGAAAGTAGAGACCCAGGGCTCCTTGGTTTTCCAGAGGGGAAGCCTATCCATCTTCTGGGTCCCTTCAGGGAATGGTGCTGATAGGAGAGTAGGAAACACATGGCCTCAGAAATGGCCACACCCACAAGCAATGGAGGAGTCAGTGAAGCTCTGGGCCAACAGTAACACCTAATTCCATTCTGACCAAGCAGGTTAGAGAATGACTAATTGCCAAGAATTTATAGACATACCAGATGGTTCCTGCTTGTCTGTTTTCCTAGTCTCCTCATCCTCACCCTGAATGTGTCACAGACAATGATTAAAAAATGTTTGTAGTTAAAGGAGTCAAGGACAAATGGATGTTTCTGAACACAACTGTTGTGTTCTGAACACAACAAGGTCGTTTTGCTGACTGAGATAATATATTCACATATCACATAGTTTTAAAAGATCTCTTTCCTGAAATTCTCCAAGTGGGAATTAAACTCATTTCTTATAAACCACGATTCTGAAGTCTCAGGATTTTTATTGAACAAAAAGTGTCATTACTTTTAAGATGCTGAAATAGGATTTCTATTGACTGGTTTCTCCAAAGAGAATTAGTTGGAAGCCTTGCCTGACTACTATTCTATCCACAAGTAATTCAACCCCAGGATGAAAAATGCTGTTTACCCTATGACCAAATAACTCTATATAGTGCTTCATTATTTACCTTATTACTGAATAAAGTACTTGAGCAAATCCTTATCTGGGTAGGATAATCTGAGAGTGCCCACAATCTAGCAAAACATACATTTTAAGTGGATACTAAAAGCCCATTAGTACAACATGTATGGGGTGAAATTCTATGGGTATAGGTCTCTGATTTATCGGCTCTTAAGCATTCTTGATTATACATCACCCAGTCATTATAGCGTGTATTTACAGAACCTCTTTATAGTGTAATATTACACTATTATGAATAATTCCTCCCTTTCCTTCTACTTGTTATCTGGGAGGGTAAAGGTGCTGTAGAGGTAGGAAAAAAGACAAAACCACTCCCAAAGCAGGGGAAAGCAAGGTGATGGCAAAAGCCACATTCTTTTCCCTTGGGAACAGCTAGATTATGAAGATAGGAGGGTCTGCTTATCTGCAAAGCACCACAGCTGCACAAGCAGTTTCCCAGCCTGGAACAGACCGACTGATACCTGTCTTGCCTCCCAAGGACTTACAGGAAATCCAGCTTGGTGTGCAAAGAACAAGTTATGTCCTATAATCTTTAGGAAATAAGTAGCACATTTGTTTATTAATATTTGCACCAAGCCACTTCTAAGGAAATAAGAATTTTTTTTTATATGTTCTTCATGAATCCTCTGAGAGGTAGGTGTGGTATGAAAAGGAATGAACAAGAAAAACAAAAGAAGGAAGGCATGTGATTGTGGTGCAGACTGTTTGGCAACGAGGTGGTTGTCTCCTCCCCATAACTTTATAATCAGTGTTTGGAATCTACACACAAGATTTCATAAATATAGCCCCTTTGCAAAGGGGCTATACATACATATATGTGTGTATACCCGTATGTATGGGCTAACATGTGATCAAAGGCACTCCTTCCACCAAAAACAGATTAAAAAAAAAAACCAACAACCAAAAACCTTAAGTATAAACAAGCCATCTTTTAAATGTAAAGACTTAGATGGAAAGAAATATCAGTAACTTAGACTAGTAGCATAAGTTATCACTGCTGCTTCTATGCTACTGTTTCTTGACCTGGTATTTTATGGCCAGGGCACAAGAGAGAGACAGAGAGACAGAAACAGAGAGAAACAGAGATAGAGAGAGGGAGAAAGAAAAGTAGGTGCCAGGTTGTGAATGAATGAATGAAGCATTGATTAAGCTCTTACTATATGCAAAGTAAGCACAGGAATGCAAGCTTTCCAAGAGTTTCCCAATTCTCAGCCTAGAGAGCTTCTTAATGCTCTTCTGAATACTTCCAAAGTAATCTTCCTAATGCTCAAGTCTGATCAGGTGGAAGGTTTTAACTGCAAATTAAATGGAAAAGTCTCATGGTCCTTAGGAAACAGAGGCAAGGCAAAAGCAGATAGATCTTAATCCTTCTTTAAGGTCACTTCCACTGATAAAATTATATCCATTTCTGATGTTGAACCATTTGACAGTACGAAGGACTTTGGTGTCAAAAACCTTCTTTTCTGGGTCTTCAGTAGCTGTGGCTGTAACCTCTATGGGATCAGTTGCCAGGCTCCTCTTCATTGGAGTTGCTTTCCAGGATGATGGCTTTGAGCAACGGATTGGTAACAGTGCTATTCCCTAGGTTCTTGACAAGTTCAGGGGTCGGGCTGTCTCCATCAGGGTCTGAGGGAAGATGGTAGTAGTGGTTTGATTTTCATGCTGCCTCCTATCTCTCACTGAAGGTGTCCTGTTGCACTATCTAGGCTGAGTTTACCTGCCCTGTATATGACTGTTGGTTGACTGTTGGCAGGGATGGCTGGTCTCCTCTCCACAGGAGCCACTTCCCTGGGTGATGACTGTGAAGACTGTTTTGGAAGCAGGACCTGGTGATTTGGAAGGCTACCACCACTCTCATGACTCCTATGCTTATCTGCTTGTTGGTGGCAGTTGGTCAATACTTGTGACTGATGGTGAAAAAATGTTGGACCCCCTTGTCACAGTGATTTTGCAATGAAGGTCCTTGAATGTCATGTTATCAACTTTCTAGGTAATGGAAAGTCATTGAAAGTTTTTGAGTATGGATATGACAGACCAAGACTAATATTTTTATAAAGTTAATTTGAAAGCAATATGTATAATGGATTGAAGAGATGAAAAACTGGATGTGGGCAGACCACAAATAAACTGACTACTGCAATACTCCATGTAAAAAATAATGAAATCCCAAAGGTGGCAGTGGGAATGGTAAGGAGGCTTTAGATTTAAGTGACACTATAAAGGAAGAATGACAGATTTTGGTGACTGATTAGATTTGTGGGTCAAAGGAAAGGAAAGGAGTCAACGATGACTGGGGTTTTGAGTCTAGATAACTTGGAGAATGCTTATGCAACGAACAGAATAGGAAAGTCAGGAGGAAACCCAGTTTGAAGGAAGGATGGGTTTAGTTTTAGACATGAGTATAAAACATCCAGTTGGAGAAAAATAGCTTGCAGGTAAAAACAAATATAGGAGATAAAGGATAGATAGTGAGTCAAGGCTGGAGAAATAGATTTGAAGAGCCATTCATATAAATGTAGAAGTTGAAGCCTTTATAATGAATGAAATTGCCATGGACAGAATTTTGGAAAACACTTAAATTTAGCATGCTAGAGGAGGAAGAAATACAAGCAAAGGAACAGAGAGACAAGGAAGAAAGAGACCCAAGAAATAGGATAAATTCAGAGTAAGAGAGTTGCAAGGGACTTTAGAAAGTATCTAAGCCAACCTTAACTCTTTATAGATAAGGAACCTGACGTACGGAGAAAGGCCATGTCAGGGATTCAAGAGAGAAGAGAGTTCCTCGTGTTTGTTAGGCAAGTGTGCTTTTCTCTAGTCACCGAGGTTCAGAAACATTGAGTCATCCTTGACATTTCCTCCTTCCACTTTCTTCACAACATCTGATCAGTTACCAACTCTTCTCAATTCTACCTCAGACATATTTCTTCTATCTATTCCCTTTCTTCCATTTGAACTGCTACCTCCAACTTCTGGACTATTTTAGCAGTTTTCTAACAGTTCTGAGGCTCTGTTTCTCTCCTCTTAGACTCTTAACTAAATATTTGGTTCATTCTTTCATTCCATCCTTGTGTAACTGGAAAGAAATTTTCCTAATGCTCAGGTCTAATTATATTAGTATTCTGCCCAGGTCCAATCATATTAATACTTTAAGCAAAAACTTTCAGTGGCTTTCCATTGCCTACCAAATAAAATAAAATTAGCTCAGAATTCAAGATCCTCCATTGTTTAGCTATAATCTACCTTTTTAGCCTTATTTCTCATTATTTCCTTTTATATAACCTATCTCCTGTACTTAACACAGTACCTGGCATATAGTAGGCACTTAATAAATGTTTATCGATTGACTAATTCCCAATAAGTTGTGGTGGCATGGAAGTGCCGTGGAGGCATGTTGGATCATGCATGGACATTGTGTATCTGATTCAGGTCAGCTGACCAGGTAGTAAAGAAGAGGCTCTTTAATTGGTTTCAAAGGCATTCAAAAAGACCTGTGAGCCTTGACTTAGACCCTCCAGTCTATTTTTTTCAGTTGCACTGTGGGCAGATCTAGATGACTCCATGCACTGTATGGCAAGACAATGAAGGACTGGGAACCTCTCCCCTCTGATACCACGTGACCCTGTGAAAAAGACTTTGGTTCTTGGTCTCTGCATTTGCTCTTTTCTGTTTTAAGTGAAGGGAGTGGAGTCTCTGATTCTGTGAGTTTTGAAAGGTCAGAAGGGCACCCTAACTCTCCAGTATTAGAGTGTCTGTTTAAATCCAACGTAGCATCTTTGCCCCAAGGAACAAGAAAAGACCCCCAGAAGTGACTTTGAGGACCCTGGCCCTGTGGTACCTGAAATAAGGAATCATCTGGCCATGATACCATCTTTGGAGATGAACTTCATAGGACCAATGCTATATAGGATCTGAGGTAAGGGTGAGCCTTCTTCTTCCAGAAACCCAAGTGGCATAGGGGAGAGTATGATTCCAGGTTTGGGGGAAAATGTTTGTACTTTTTTCTTGCCATATCTCAGAAGAGTCCCAGATAAAATCCCACCTGCTACAGGAGGCCTTTCCCTAATCACCTTCAATCCTAGTACCTCCCCTCTGTTGATTATTTCCCATTGATCCTGTATATAGCTTGTTTGTACATAAATATGTACATTTTATCTCTCCAATTACACTGTGAGCTCCTGGGGAGCAGGGACTGACTATCTTTTGCCTTTCTTTCTATGCCCAGCACTTAGCATGGTGCCTGGCACATAGTAGATGCTTAATAAATATTTATTGGCTTTGTAAAAGATAATTGATTTTAAGTGGTTAAATGGAACTGGAGCACTAGTCATTGACACCTAACAGTGAGGGAACATGGTGAGTAGAGACACCTAAAACTCTTCAGGGTAGCCTGCCTCAGTCTGGAACATTAATCCAGATCCTGTTGGCTCCCAATGCCCATGCATTTGCACAAATCATCATCCCCCATGCCTGGAATAAATTCCTTCTCTATTTCCTTCCTTCTCTATTTCTTTCCTTCTTCAAAGCCTAGCTGATCTCCCCAGCTAGAAATGAATCCAATCCCCTGGAACAGATCATGTGCTTATACTATTTAGCATCTACTATGCAGTTAATAATTTTCTAATGATTCAGTACTTCCTTAAACCATTGAAATAATTATAGCTATTTGTATATTTGTCTATTCAAGTTCCATGAAGTCATGAATAATCTCTTTTTTGTATTACAGCCAAACCATTAATGTATGAAATGGTCGTACTACCACTAGTGTGTAAAATGGTCACATATATTCAAATTCACACTATTTATGTAAAATACAGTAATTGGTTCCAGCTTAATAGAAATATATAGCTCAGAATTCAAATAATATGACCACCTCACTGAATTACTTATTCATACTAATCAAGACCTAGCTATGTTGTATTTTACCAGTGCCGAAGACGGTGCCCTGTGTATAGTAGGCATCAATAAGTGCTTTTAATTAAATTAAATTGAATTGAGGAGATGACAAAAAAAACAGCTAGAATGGGGTAGCAAAGATAAGCAGGTCTAAAATATGAAGATGGATGGAGTTAATAAGGGTACACATTTAAATATTACTTTTTTACAATTTTGCTTTTCTGATCTAGGCCTATGGTTTCATTATAGGCAACTGATAGGTTGCTGCATAAAGTTTGAAAATTGTTGCTCTAAGTAAAAGTATACTAATGAATTGAATGTTCCTTCAAAGATTATCTTGGAAATTGATATTAACAATTCTTTTCTTTTACTCTCTTAATTTTTTTTGTTATGAAAAACCATTCAGAAGATGGAGGCTTAGAAATGTATATGTGTAGTCAGCAAATTGGCAAAGATAACAAAGGATGGGAATGATCAGTTTTGGAGAGGTTGTGGAAAGATAGGTTGTGATAGGACTAATATTAACGGGGTTTCCTTGTTGCAACTTCTTCCCACCACACACATCATGGGAAAGGCCCAGGCCCATACTCCTTCCTTACTTTGACAGGAATTGAAAGGAAATAGAGGGGAGTCTAGAGTCCCACAAGCCTTAGAACCTAGATACCTGCTGGTCCTAGTGAATTAGATTTCAGTTATTAAGCGCCATTACAAGGTAAAAATGAACCACTAAGATTCTGAAAGGGGCACACTCTCATATCTTCTGGCCACCTAAAGGCATAAAAAGTCCCAGGCATGGGCAGGCAGTTGGAGCCCCTGTGACTTGATAGATTTCTGAAGACCACTTCCTTCAACACCATGTCCTGCCCTGATGACAGACACATTTTCATGTGGAGACAAGGGGGACTGCATACCTAAACGCTATATGCTATTGTATCCTTGTTGCATAACCTCGCTTTGCTAGGGCAACATAAACCTCCTTTTGTTAACTGTTCAATAACTCTTGAATGCTACATTTTATCCCAATATTGAACCTGAGTTGAGAGTGCTGGCATTAAAGCCAAGTCCATTATCTCATTGTCTCTGTTCCCTGTCCCTTATTTCCTGTAAATTTCATCTATATTTTGTGGGGGGAAGTAAAAAATAGAGGGTCTCCAATTAGCCTTTGCTTAACTTGATACCTAGTGGGCACTCAATAAATGTTTATTGATTTATTGATATACTACTGCAACAAATCTGCAAAGTAGGTACTATTATGGTCCACATTTTACAGTGAAATCTCCTGAAATTCAGAGATGTTAAATAATTTGATCTAAGACACATAGCTAATAAATGTATGAGATGGAATCTGAACCCACGTCTTCTTGACTATACTGTTTTTCTAGGTAACTGAGTTAATTGACAGAAGGATCCCACTAAAGGAATACCTATCTTTACATCTGCTTAGAAAGGAGGAAAAAGGAAACATCCCAGCTATGTGATACATTTCATGTTTTGAATTGGGCTGTGAGGGATTGTCTGATGTTGGCTACGTGCCATGTGGGGGTTGTGACAAGATGGGGCAGGGACAAGATATTAGGAAGTAACCGGAGCTCACACTCCAGAGGCAGGGGGCTGTGCCACGTGGGAGTGGGACGGCAGAGAACGAGCTCCCTTTGTCTAGTCCTCTCCCTAGGTACAACGTCAACCCCAGATGCCTCCTTCCGGTATCCGGGCCTATCTTCCTTTGTCACGTCCTCTCCCTTGGTGCAGCGCTAA
>NW_020954583.1:17559755-17606231 GCF_900497805.2 Vombatus ursinus
ACATTGGGCAATACTTACGGGTGTGTCAATAATAAGAATATGCTAGTTATGTGATGTGTTTTGGGTTTTGAAATGGCTAAGATTTTGTCAAAGACTAGTTTTATCACCTTGGGCAAAGGTGCCTTCCTTAGTTTGGACCTATATTTCCTTATCACTATGGGCTCAAAGCCTGGAAAGTTTTTGGCCACATACACAAAATAAAGGCAGGAATGGGGTCTGATGGAAGGTATTCAATGACCTTGCTCCAGAGCTTAGCTTGTTTCTATGCTTTCCCTACCCCATCCCCACTTTCATAGAATAAATGTGTTTTAGAGTCTTTTAAAATGCAATGGTTCAAACCTATACAACTCTGTGGGGTTCATAAGGGCTGGGTTCTCTAAAATGTGTTTGGGGAAGCATGAATTGTCCCAACACACATACACACACACACACACACACTTGTACCGGACAAAAAAGATGCCTTTTCTGCAATTTAGTTTTAGAAAGTCATTTGAAGCACTGAGAGGCTTAAATGAGTTACATAGCCTCATATAGCTAGCCAGGGCTCCTGTTTCTGGATACCAGCACTCTATCTATGAAGCTGCCATTGCATCTCAATAGACCGATGATAACACGTATTCCCTACTTCTGATACTGGTGTGGAAAGTGGTTAGACATTGGTTCCTTTCTGTTTTAAAAAATTTTATTTTATTTTATTTTCAGATTTGCATTCTCTGCCTCTTACCTCCCACCCCCACCTCAATTAAGAAAATAAGAAAACCGAAACTCCTGTTACACACATGCATAGTCAGACAAAACAAATTCCCATATCGGCTGTCTCTCCCCCCACCCGAACCCGCAAAATGCCTCAGTTTGTAGTCTGAGTCGATTACTTCTCTTTCAGGAAGTAGGTAGCTTATTTTATCATTAGTCCTTTGGCATTATGGTTGGTCATAGTGTTAATCAAAGTTTCCGTGTCTCTTGAAGTTGTTTGCCTTTACAATGTTGCCCTTGTGTGTTTTTCTCCTGGTTTTACTCACTTTACTTGACATCAGTTCACACAAGTCTTCCTATATTTTTCTCAAAAAATCCCCTTCATCATTTCTTACAGTAAAACAGTGTAACTTATTTAGCCACTTTGGTGGGCAGCCCTACAGATTCCAATTCTTTGCCTTGTTTTATTTTTGTTAACTGTTTCTCTTTGTTTCTGGAGTGGCATTGGGAGATTGGGAAATAACGTTAAAAAAAATCCAAAACCCAGCATAGATATAACTTTAAAAATAAGATAAAATGAGGGGTCTGAACTAGATGGTCCTTTCCAACTCTAAATCCTATGGTACTAAGACCTTAGGCAGGAATGTCAGAAGGTATTGGTTTGATATTTGGACCCTGTATTCATCAACCACCTTATTTGAGAGAATAGATAATAGAACTTTTGAAGGATCCCTTTTTATGGAGAATCAGAATAGTCTAAAGAGGGCCCTTTGAAAAAAGTATTGGGAAGGGGTGCTTTCATATCCCTGAGCAGAAGATATCCCAACCTAGATGATTTTCATTTGAGTATCTAAAAAGGCTAATAATAACTATTGTGCTGTGTGTTTAAAACCATATACAATTCTGTTTTGTTGTTGTTGTTACATTTTAGGTGTAGAAGTACTCAAAATATTACATGCAAAACCAAAAAATTTGAAAGATATCCGTGTTGGAACATGAAACTTTCATGAAAAAAAAATCAAAAAATCCATACCCATAAAACAAAACAAAAAAGATACATTATAAACAATAAAATTGTCATTCAACTAGCATTAAGTGCTTACTATATGTGTTTACTAAACATTGCAGTTTAAGGGTTAGGAATACAAATACAAGTTGAAAGAAAGTTCCTACCCTCAGGGAATTTACTTTCTAATGGGGGAAGACCACAAGTGAAAAGGAGCTGGAGAGCTGAAGTTTCCAGATAAAGAGTTGGAGCACAATACAGGAAATCTAGAGCAAAGCCTAGAGAGGAATGAAATTGGGAGACCTGGGGATCCTGGTGAAATCAATTCAATCTAAAGGAGACGCTATCAATCCAATCAGAGGAATAGACCCTAGGCCAGTTTACTTCAAATTTGTAAATTCCAGAGCCTGCCTGAGGCCTTAGAATGAAGATCTGAGGCTGGTGAGGATTTAGGTTGTTAAAAGAAAGTTTGGAGTACCATCTGGAGAAGAAAGAGAATGGTCTCTTCCTCAACAAGTCAATGAGTCATTCTGTTTCCCCTCCTCTTTGTCTTTTTCATTCCTTTACCTGGATTATCATCCATTTTCCCCATTGTCACCCAATTCATATACTTTCTTCTAGTACCACCAGCTTCTGCCACCACGTTTTGTAGAAAGTCCCTAATTACCTCACACCTGGACTTTTGCATACCTAGTGATCTCCCTGCCTTGAATCTCTCCAATCCAGTATATTCTCCATTCAGCCACCTTATGGATCTTCCTTAAGCCTAGATCTGACCATGTCTTCCTCCTATTCAATAAATTCAGGTGGTTCCCTATTACCTCTGAGAGCTGGGTAGTCATCAGTCTTCCTGACCTATGTCTTGCCATGGGAGTCAGATGACTCTAGAGGAGAGAGTGAGGATGATGACTTTGCACAGCTCTGCCTCACTTAGATATAATTCACTTGCAAGTCAAAAGATCACCCTCCTAATATTATTGGTCCTCTTTGAGAATGCATTTTCACTGGATTTTTTTTTTTTGGACTAGGTAAAAGAGGCCATTCTTTGTCTCCTTTCTTACCTACCCTTAATCACTGAATTGGCATTGCCAAGGTCTCCCATTGCATCCAGGGCCATCTCCAGTCATCCTGATCTATATCTTGCCTATAGACCCAGATGGCTCTGAGGAAGAGAGTGAGGCTGGTGACTTTGCACAGTCTTCCCTCATTTAAATACAATTAACTAGCATGTCATGGCATCACCTCCCTCAAGTCATGACCTCTTTGAGAACAAAGGACAAACAACAATCACTGGCTGTCCCTCATTCCTAGAATTCTCTCCCTCTTTATCTCTACCTGGCTTCCCTCAAGTGTCTAAGTCCCATCTTGCAATAAGCCTTTCCTAGGCCTCCTTAATCTTAATGGTTTCTCTCTGAGATGGTCTGTAGCTTATCCTGTATGCAATATATCTCGTTTGTACATAATTGTGTGCTTGTTGTCTCCTCCATGAGACTGTGAGCTACTTTCAAAGACTGTTTTTTGTGGTATTTTTTTGTTTTGTTTTGTTTTGTTTTTTCCTTTCTTTATATCTTCAGCACTTAGCACAGCCTGGCACATAGTAGGTGTTTAATAAGTACTTGTTGACTGCTTGACTTTATGAAGCTATTGAAAGTTTTGCTGACTCTGCAACCTGTTGTTCCCAGCCCTTGTCAGTCAATGTTGGGTAGGAGGCTGTCATCCAGTCTGCAGCTTTGTTATTACTTGCTATTTATCACGTACCAAGTAACCCCTTATCTGTTTGTACCTGTTTGTACCCGTTAAACATCACGCAGTCTTCACACGCTGACAGCTAGGGAGGTGCTGAGATGCAATGGCCGATCCCCTTTTGCTGACTTACACCTATCCAAATTGTCTTTATCTCATAATGAAAGTTATGAATAAAAGCTGTGTCCATTTTGAATACCTTGCTGATCTCCAGTGATCAGCTGGACATGTTGCTACTTTGACATATTTTAATAAACTCCTTTTAATTCTTCATCCTGAATTTTGACTTGTTAATGAAGATGAATGCCCAAGCAACTTTCCTTTTAACAAAGCAGCTGTTGTTGTTGTTCAGTCGATTTTATGTGACCAAAGGCCATGAAGTTTTCTTAGCAAAGATACTGGAGTGGTTTGCCATTTCCTTCTCCAGTGTGTCCCCCTTTTACAGAAGAAGAACTGAGGCAAATAGGGGTTAAGTGACGTGCCCAGGATCACACAGCTAGGAAGTATCTGAGATCAGATCTCAACTCTGATCTTCCTGACTCCCACTGCAGGCCCACTGCACAACCTAGCCACCCTTCATGAAGCAAGTTTTAACTACTATAACCCTCCCGCATTCTGAACTTCTACAAAAAATAATCTCTACCAAACAAGTTAGCACTTCATTGCATTCAAGTTGTATTATTAACCACTACTTCATATGTCATCTTCCCAACTAGATTGTTCATTCCTTTGGGAAGGAATTATATCTTCACAACACTTGTATATGGCTAAAGCCAGGTACAGATGGGAACAAGGGGGACAGAGAAAGATAACTTTCTCCTTAAAGAGCCGAAATCATTGACAAAATAAATATATCATCTAGTTACCTTGGTCAATGAAGTGTTAACTGCGGCAAGGCAACCTTATCTTAGGTAAGGTGAGTTGATCAAATCTCACCTTGTGCTTTGGATCTCACCTGGTCAGGGAGAGGAAATAGATACCATAGGGTATTATCTGGCTCCTCCCAGGCACCCCCTCCATGTATAGTGAAAGGAAAAAAAAAACTATTAATTGACACTGATGAAGGATGTTCTTAACCTGAGGTCTATGAGTTTATTTTTTTAAATTTTGATGACTATATTTTAATATATTTTGGTTTCCATTGTAATCCTATGTATTTTACTTTGTCCATTTAAAATCATGATTCTGACTCCAGAGGTTTCACCAGACTATCAAAGGAGTCAATGACCCACAAGATGCTTAAGAACCTCTGCACTGAAAGGGAAAAAAAAATCAGAATGTTCCTGGGTTTAAGAGGCAGAGTTCATTTTGTCAGAGGAATGACAATTGGTGCATCTCTGATCTAGGTCTCTAATCTGCTTGGGAACTTTAGCTGCTGTAAACAAATATGAAGGAGTTTTAGGAACATGGTATGTTTTTTATGACAAAGAGTTAAGAAAGCAGAGCCCTAAAAAATATACATAATGATGATAACATTATAAAAAATTACAATATAAAAAGAAACCAAACTCTGATCAAATAAAACAGGCTATGCTGGTTCCAAGGTATTAATGTCAAAACAGACATCCTTCCTTTCTATTTACAAATTCTGTTAGGTAGTTTTTTATATAACTGTTTTGGGTATGTACTTTGCAGGTGAATTGGGTAGTGGATTTGGAAAAGTGCTCAGTCAAAACAAAATGAATCAGTAATAAAATGTAAAAATACTTTTCTATGTCTGTGTCCATGTGTATACACACATAAAGGCTTAGTTAAAAATCCCTGTTATATTATACCTGATCAAGTCTCACCTGGTGGGAGCAACCTTAGGGAAGCAAAATGCATAAGAAAGAACAAATAGTACTACTATTTGCCAAACTACTCCTCATACTATCAAAGACTTATCTTCCTTATAAATACATCTGGGTTATGGACCCCTTTGGCAGTCTAGTGAAACCTATGGGCCCCTTGTCAAAATCATGTTTTTAAATAGAGAAAATAAAATGCATAAGATTACAAAGGAAATTAAATATAGTGATATATACTTATAAATGCAAACACAAATGTCAAATATAGATGTCAGTGCTCTACTCATAATCTTTTGTGGCTCCCTATTGCCACTGAGTTCTTTGTCAGACATTTAGGACTCTTCACAATTACAGGCTTCCCAGCTTTTCCATCCTTATCTCATTATCTTAGTTTTCACATCTATAAAATAGGGATAAATAATTGCACCTATTTCACAGGGATGTGGTAAAAATCCAGTAAGATAATATACATAAAGCACTTTGCAAAATTTAAAGCTAGCTATCATTTTGTTGTTTAGTTGTGTCTGACTCTTTGTGGCTCCATTTGGGGTTTTCTTGGCAAAGATACTGGAGTGCTTTGCCATTTCCTTCTCCAGCTCATTCTACAGATAAGGAAACTGAGGCAAAGAGGGTTAAGTGATGTGCCCAGGGTCATACAACTAGTAAGTGTCTGAGGCCAGATTTGTACACAAAAAGATGAGTCTTTAGGCCCTATACTCCATCCACCTAGCTATTATTATCATTATCTTTTATTTATTTGTTTATTATTACTTGTTATGGTCATCATTACACTCTCCCCCTCTTTGGTATATTGCTGTTATGCATATTTGACTTCAACAATGTTCAGGCTCGTCTAGCCAATTGCCTGCCAATACTGTGGCTGCTTTCGCCTTCCCCATGTTGTCTGCTGCTGAACAGAGTCTAACTGGGCAAGTGGGGTGCAAGAGTTCATATCTTAAAACCCGACCTGTCTATGAAAGTTCCTGTGACTTACTATTCCCCAATTCCTTAATCTTTTTCCCCAAGCCCTAATCTCTAGATGTGATTGTAAGCAGTTGAGCATATCATGTCCTTGGGCTTGTTACAGAAGCTTCAGCTGGAGCCTTTGTGGAAAGGGGAAATGCCCACCCAGGGCACTTGCAAACCAGGAAACCAAGTTCTCCTCAAGCTAGCCTACCACTTCCTTCCTCTGGGCAGGGGTAAGGCCAGGGGGTTCCTATTTGTTTTGAAAGTAAGCTTTGCAGAGAAAGTCTTCCCCAAAGGTTTAACCCTTGCTTATCTCTCCATCCTCCCCAGTGTTTTGGGGAGTTTTGGAGGAGAAATTTCCTTCTTAATTTAAGTTTCTTCTGAATAAAAATGTAGTAGGATTTCTAGCTAATTAAATATGGTGAAGATAGTGAAAGCATAAATGTGCCTATTAATGGCAACCTGTTGCTAGTATAACCAGTTGCTCAGGACCTTCCAAAGGTCTAGGTTCACATGGATCAAATTTGATCCTGAGGGCCTGACTCTAGGAGGTCTAATTTTTCTTCTTGGCTTGTGACCTCTACCCTAGAGCTTTATTCTGGGGAAACCTCAAGAAAATCCAAGATAACACCAAAACTTCAGGTATGATTTATGTTTATGTTTCCCTCAAAGCTTGTAACAGGCATTTGATGTACAATATGAGTATTAGGTATGGGACATGTAGGTGACACAGAGGATAGGGCACTGGACCTGAAGTTAGGAAGATGTGAGTTCAGATGTGACCTCATCACTTGAACCTGGGCAAATCATTTAACTGCTACCTGTCTCAGTTTTCTCAACTGTAAAAAAGGGGATAATAATAGCACCTACCTCCCAGAGTTGGTGTGAGGATCAAATGACATATTGGTAAAGTGCTCTGCAAACCTTATAAAGAACTCCATAAAAGCTAGTTGTTATTACTAGTATCATAATCACCATTATTATTATTTAATCCCAAGAGAAAATTCATAAGATGGAGAGGATTCCTAGGAGCCCATAAACAGATATAGAACATGAAGCATCCAAATAACCCGTTTGACTAATGAGACTCCTCTCCCTCTCCTCCATCACCTTCCAACAAGGTTAACACACTCTGGATGAGCTGCTGAACAAGGAATTCTTCATCATGTTGGACTAATACTTTCCAAGAAACTCATGGGAATAATATGAAAGGTTGACACAATCTAAATCTCCTGGCCTTCCAAGATGATGCCAGTCCTTCAGCAGTAAGGACCAATAATCAGTCCTCCTGTTTCTCCAAGGACCACATTGTTGGGGAATCTCTTCCTTCTAAAAGAAAAGTTCTAAACCCCTAGTTTAAAAAAAAAAGATAGCATAAATTTTTTAAGTTAAAAAAAAAAGAACCCCATGCTCTAGAAGGGCTGGTGTCTGAATGCTCAAACTCAAAAAATTCTCGAATTTGGAAATTCTCAACTTGGTAGAAAGTTCACTCTCAGGACCTTTCCTTTCAGGTTCACGTGCAAGTTTATATTTACCTCTGTGCTTCTGTAGAGATTGTTATCAATGCCTTGACTTCTTCCCTGTCTTGGGCATCTCAAGAAATCTTGTCTCCAACCTATGCCCAGAAAAGGAAACCAAAAGACAGAAGGTAACTAGACTGGGAGGTCTAGGAACTCCTGTTCTCCAGCTTGCCGTGTTGAACTGCAAATTGCTGTTACTGCTCTTGAAGCAAGGGGAGCACTTCGTAAATTCTTGTCTGACAATCCAAGGAAGGGAATGTTCAGGAAAAGGAGTGAGCTATCACATCTTGACTTTATATGCCACTGGGGAAAGGAGATTCTTCTGATGAGAGTCTGGTACCCTGAACCAGAGCTACCCAAACATCAAGAGGCAATCTCAGTTTCTAGAACCTGATCCATTAGGAGGTGCCCATGAGCATAACTGGTCAGATCTTCTTACCCTAGAAGTTCTTAACCTCTACTCATCATACGTTCCTTCGGTATCAGTTTATGTAAATCTTTCCAGGTTTTTCTGAAATCTCTTACTCATCATTTCTTATAGAACGGTAGTATTCCCTTACATTCATATACCACTTGTTCAACCATTCTCTAATTGACTGAAATTCTGTCCCTCAATTTCCAATTCTTTTCTTCCACAGGAGCTGTTATAAATATTTTTGTACATGTAGGTCCTCTTCCCTTTTTTATGAACTCTTTGGGATACAGACCTAGTAGAGCATTGCTGGGTCAAAGGGTATGCACAGTTTTATAGCCCCTTGGGCATAGTTCCAAATTGCTCTCCAGAATGGTTGAATCAGTTCACAACTCTACCATCAGTTTCCTTATTTGTAAGATGAGAAAGTTGGACTAAATGACCTTTATGACCTCTTGTAGCACTAAATCAATGGTCCTGTTATTTTGACCTATAATTATCTGCGTATGTGTCACACTTCCCTAATAAAATAGAAGTGCAGTGAGAATGTAGACCATGTCCTATCCCATTTAGTGCTTAGCACTTAGTAGGTTTGAAAGATTTTCTGAAATCTCAAATGATGATAGCAAAATGTACTTAGGATATCTTCAGCAGGTACTGAATAAATGGTTTCTTTGTTGTTGGGACAGTTATATGTATGGGGCAGCTAGGTGACACAGTGGATAGAGTACTGGCCCTGAAGTCAGGAGGACCTGAGTTCAAATCCATCCTCAGACCAAACACGTGACACTTACTAGCTGTGTGACCCTGGGCAAGTCACTTAATCCCAATTGCCTTTAGAAAAAAAAAAGTTATATGCATGATTGTTCCTGACCTGTAGTCTTGAATCACCAACTGCCTATTGGACATCTCAGACTAGATGTCCCTTGGACATCTTAAACTCATATCCAAACTGACCTCATTCAAGCCCTCCCTTCTCTCTAATCTTCCTGTTACTGTGGATGGCACTGCCATTGTCCTAGTCGCCAAGTCTGGAAACTTAGGTGTAATCCTCAAATCTTCACTTTCTGACCCCTTCCCCCATGTTTTATTTGTGGCCAAGTCCTATTGTTTTTACCTTCACAACATCTCTTATATACTCCTCTTTGTCTCTTCTGATACTGCCACTTCCCTAATTCAGGCCCTTATCACCTCATGTCTGAACTATTGTAATAATTACAATCCAGTGACACTGGCCTTCTTGCCATTTCTTCAACAAGACATTTCCATCTCCCCACTTAGAGCATTTTCACTGGCTTGCTCTCATGCCAATTCTCTCCCTCCTGATCTCCACCTCCTGGTTTCCCTGGCTTCCTTCAAATCCTAAGTAAAATCCCACCTTCTATAAGAAAACTTTTCCAGCCCCACTGTCTATATGTCTATATATGTGCATAGTTATTTGCATGCTGTTTCCTCCATTAGGCTGTGATCTCCTTGAGAGCAAGAAATGGGTTTTTTGTTTGTTCGTTGTTGTTGTCTTTTTTTGGTCATACAATAGCTAGCACAGAGTAAGTACTTAATAAATGTTCGTTGATTGACTGTGATGATTTAATAGTAAAATAACACATTCAAAATTCTATGTATTATTTGCATTTGTATGCTATTTTAACATACTTGATGAAAAGGGAGGGTGGTGGTTATTTGTGGTAGTAGCTCTATTACTCTTTTCACCTTTGGCTTGGGGAGTGGTCATAAAAGTATTTCACTGAATTCAACAAGTACTTTTTTAGGCACCTATTATGTGCTAGTGATATAGTGCAAGTTATAGTGCTAGATTCTGAGAGTACAAATGTGGGAAAAACCCAAATCCTGAAATATCATCTATCCTTGAGGAACTTAAAATCTAAGAGAGAGATAGAATTCTATACAAATAAGGGAAGAATGTGATAAGTATGAAGGAATCAGCCAGAAATCAGACAGTGAGGTGTGAGAGATCATTTTCAACTGAAGGGAATCAGAAAGGGCTTTGTGGAGTCAGCCCTCATGGAAAAGAAGGCTTTGGGGATAAGAGGGAAATTGTCCTTATCATGGGGATATAAATAGCAAAAATGCAAGCAGTAAAGAAAGGGCAGAACAAAATAGGGAACGGTCCAATTTGGCAAGACAGTAAAGTACGCAAGTGGGAATGATGTGGAAGAAGCATGAAAAGGAAGTTTGCAGAAATTGTGGGTGTTTTGATGCCAAGTTAAGAAATTTTTAATTTTGTTCTATAGAAAAAGGAAAACTGCTGAAGGGTTTGAGCAAAAGAATGATGTGAGCAAATCCGTGTGTTACGAAGATTATTTTGGCAGCTATATAAAGAATGAACTGGAGACTTGTTCTGCTAAACAATTTGAAATTTTGGGAGAAAGATCATTAAAATGTTCATATCATTTGATCTAGCAAACCCACTACTGGGTGTATACCTCAAAGAAGTCCAATATGGAAAGAAAAGTTACATATACATATATATGTATGTGTATATATATATATATATACACACACACACACGTGTGTATGTAGATGTATGTATGTATACATATGTATGTATATGTATATATATATATATATGGCAGTCCTTTTTTGTGGTAACAAAAAATGGAAAGTGAACACTGATTGGGGAAGAGTTGAACAAATTTTAGTATATCAATGGCATGGAATACAATTGTGTTGAAATGAAGGACAGATAAGAGAAATGTAGAGGAACATGGGAAATTTGTAAGAACTGATTCA
Source organism: Vombatus ursinus (assembly GCF_900497805.2). Classification (NCBI taxonomy): domain Eukaryota; kingdom Metazoa; phylum Chordata; class Mammalia; order Diprotodontia; family Vombatidae; genus Vombatus; species Vombatus ursinus. The sequence goes on from NW_020954583.1 coordinate 17,570,634, forward strand.
GAATGAAATAAGCAGAATCAGGAGAATATAATTTGCAATGACTACAACACTAGAAGGCAGCTGCACAGTGACTAATTGTAATGACCACTTTCTATCCTATATCGTTGTTTATCCTTCCTTTTCAAAGAGGACCATGGAGATCATGGGAGATGTCTTGACTTGCATGTGAATTGAATTTAAGTGAGTCAGAATTGCACAAAGTAGTCAGCCTTACTCTCTCTTCCAGAGCCATTGTATCCCAGTGGGGTCAGAACAAAAGTCAGGACAACTGGTGATAGCCTGGGATGAAGTGGATGACCTTGGCATCTTCGGTGTCTGACCAAGTTCTAAGCCCTCCACGGTGCTCCTTCACCTCCTTCAGGTGCTGTCATGATCGTTGGAATAAATTGTTCTCATCTGCTCATTCCACAGGAAGTCTTCACATATTTGGGCTAGACATCCCCCTAACTCACCAATGGATTTGAGGCCCCATCAAATATCCTAAACCTGGTTTAGACTATGGAAACAAATTTGCCAGGATGTAGCTACTGCGCATGCTACAGCTTCTTGAAGCCACAGGTAAAAGCTGGGTTAGACACCAAAGGTGAATGAACAGCCCTGATAAGGGCTCAGCAAGCCCTTATACCAGAGGTGCTAGTCTTCCCTTAATGCTCCAAACATCCCAGTTTCTACCCTAGAGAGCAGATAGTGAAATATATTTCCTTTCTTTGTTCAAGAAGGGAGGATTATGGGTGCTAAATGTTACATACACAAGGCTAGTTCTTCAAGTATATGCAGTCTGTTCTGCCTAGTATCAACCCAAAAGAGGGCTTGGGGAGCCTGCTTCTAGAAATTCATGTGGTGCATAATAGAGAGTCCTGCCTTCCCCTCTGAAGACTGTTTCTTGTTCATTTACTACATGGTGAAGAAAAGCCTTTTAACTAGCTGTTAAATCACCATTGAGGAACTCCACCTCTCTTTCTTCCCTAGTGGTGAGTAAAGCAAAAACTGCTTTAAGCTTCAAGGTGAGAGGTAATAGCAGCCTCGCTAATAGCTCTGCCTTATCTTCCTGCTTGGGCAGCCATGTGGCCTGTAACACAGCACTTTTGTTTCTTCTGTTTGTGTTGTGTTTATTGTTCCCAGATCCCAGGTGAATGAGTAATGGAGACAAAATGACATTGCAAGAGATGACAGAGGTCCAGGGAGGGAAGTCTATTGCAGAGCTTGTTGTAGCCGTAGCAGCTGAGTCCAGTGACCCAGCACAGACCTGAAAAGAGACCTACTTGACCCAGCCCAGCAGTGGATTTACCTGGCAACTGAAACACTACGTGGGACCTACTCTTCTATTGGCTATGCCAAACCTAGAAATGAACCTGGTGGGAAGAATGCTTTGTAGTCACCACTTTAAGTTTGAGCCCACTTTTGTCAGAGCCTGAGGTGGCAGAGGTAAGTATCTCTGGTTCAGAGAGAATGTTTTGTAATCACCAATTTAAGTGTGAGTCTGCTTTTCTGCAGGGACAAAGATGAAAAGGGAACATTCACCCTACTTGGGAAGGGGCAGTGTTTTTATCCTTTGATTCTTGCTATATTGTCTCAATAAATATCCCTTTAAAAGCTAATTGATGCATTCTAAAATAGGATTAGGGCAGCTCGGTGGTGAAGTAGATAGAGCACTGGGATTAGAAGAGCTCAATTTCATGAGTTCAAATCCTGCGTCAGACACTCTTGAGCTGTGTGACCCTGGGCAAAGCCACTCAACCCTATTTGCTTCAGTTTCCTCATCTGTAAAATGAGCTAGAGAAGGAAATAACAAAGCACTCCAGTATCTTTGCCAAGAAAATCTAAAATGGGGTCACAAAGAGTTGGACACAAATGAAAAAGGACTGAACAACAATGAAGGATAGGAATATAATAGTATAGGCAAGAAGTGATAAGGAACTATATGTACTATGGTCAAATCTGAGAAATATTTTAGAAGTAGAATTGACAGGTCTTAGCAACTTTTTTATTTTTTTATTTAATTTTAATTTTATTTAATTTTTAAAAGCAAATGCTTTTATTTTTTTAATCTAATATTTTCCCCCAATTACATGTAAAAACAATTTTTAGCATTCATTTTAAAATTTTCTCTCCCTCTTCTTCTTCCCTCCCACCCCCCCCATTGAGAAGGCAAGCAATTTGACATAAGTTATACATACACAAGTCTTAGCAACTTATTGAGAATGAAGGGCATGGCAGAGGGGAGAGTCAAATATAGCCCAGAGGTTTTCTAGTCTCTGTGATATGGAAGATTGTGGCACCATCTATAGAAGTTGGATTTTATAGGCTTACAGATCCAAGAATAATTTAATCCAATTTCTTTATTGAAAGAATGAGGAAAAAGCTTAGGAACTTCTCCAACTTATAGAGTCTTTACCAGATAATTTAGAATAAGACATAAATTAGTTTGCTCAAGGTCACACAGTAAATCATTGATTTAGCGATGACTATAAATTTGGTCTCTTGACTTCCAGATCAGACTTCTCCAAAGTCCAAACAGAGATTCTGGAGATGAAGTGCTGAGATAAAACCACAAGGTGGCACAGTGATTCTGTGCAGAAGCTGCTCCCAGCCATCCTGCTGGATTAAGCATAGAATTTCCAATGGAGTTTGTTAAGGAATCCAAGAGAGTTAGCAAGCTTAAATGGAAATAGACCAGGAGAGAGAAGAGCAGAAAGACTTCATTGAATTAGTCATGGGCAGAAGAAGATAAAGAAAGGAGTGGCTAGAGTCAATATTGCGGTCTTTTAAAATCACAGTCATTTTTACAGAAAGTTTTGTAAAGTGTCTGGAGGTGCGCATGAGCAATCTGTTTCAAGGCAGATCAAAATCTTATATGATAGGATGTGCTGTTTGGAATGCACTGACCTTATCCTGTACCCTTGGGTTATGACAATGTCCTGACCAAGATAGCAGATAAAATCCTGTAGTAGATGTGTGGCTTGAGACCCATCATATAGCAGTCACCAGTAATAACTTTGAAAAACTCAATTTCCCAATCTGTTTTGTTATTAAATAGGTATAGCCTATTGTTGATGAATGATGTGGCCCATCTCTACTACCCTTTAAAATAATAAAACGTAAAAGATTTAGAGCCAGAAGGGACCTTATAGATCATCTAACTCACCCCTTAATCTAATAGAGAAAACTGGGCCCCATTGAGGTTAAATGTCTTGGTCAAGGGCATTTTCTTTTGGTAGTGAAATCTAATTAATCATAGTTATTCCTTCCACATCTCAGGGGTTAGGGAATGACCCCTCCTCAATCTGGAAAATCAGTGTAAAATTTTTTGGTCCTTCAACCCAGAAAAGAAGTCTGATTTTTTTTCTTTTTCTTTTATGGGGGGTTTACAGTACTTTATTGTAAAATTTGGGTTAAATCTTTGGTCATAAGCTCTGTGTTGTCTGCTGGCCTTCCTGTGTCATCTGTGGTTTTTGCAAACCTTCCAAAAATTTCTGTTTAGTTTCTTATGCCGACCCATGATATATTGAAACGGGAGAAAGCCATGATATGGAAGGGATAACTATAGGATCATAGATTAATAGAAGGAAGGAATATTAGAGGTGTTGTAGGCCTACTTTCTCATTCCCAAAATGAGGAAACAAGTTCAGAGAGGTTAAGGGTTGTTGTGAAAATCAAATAAGATATTAATTGTATAGCACCTAGCACAAAGCCTGGCAGATAGTAAGCACTTTATATATATTAGCTATCATCAAAATCATCATCATCAGAATTATTATTATTGTCAGTCACTTCTAGGAGACTGCCCCTTGCAATAAAAAAACTAATTAAAACAACTAACAGAGGGTTTAGTCTGACAGTGCATGTGACATTCTGCACCCATAATCTCCCACCTCTGTTGAAAGGAGTGAAGTATATTTTATCTTCTATCCTCTGGAACCAAGATTAGTCATTGCATTTCATTTTAGTTTGGATACTTTTAAGTATTGTTTTTATTTTCATTATTGTAGTCATTTTGTATGTAGGATGGAAATGGAGTTAAATGCAGAACATCCCTGCCGGCTTCTGGCCAGCATTGAAGTTTTGTGGATGACCAAGCAATCCCTTTATTGACTGCTGAGCAGGAAGAGCTGACGATTCAGAGAATCTTTAAAAGGTCTCTTTTTGGCCCCGGTCTCTTTCTGGCTGCAGACTGTATTTAGGATTATTTGAGCTTTTCCCGTGTTGGGTGCCTTTCTCCCCACCCAGGCCACACATAATGACTGCTCCCATGTGATGACAGAGTAGGTACTTGGTTGGGAGAATTGAGCCTGGGCCTCGGGGCCCCTAGATATATTTTGTGCTTTGTGTGTCCTTTTTTTTTTTTAAGTATAGGTAATTGAATAGAAACCCTCAGCAGATGCATATAGTCCTGGAAGCAAGTTTGAGAGTTGTAGATCCTGGGTTCCTTAGTCAGAGATGACTGGCAGAAGGGTTAGTTACTGCACTGGAAAGGATACCACTGATTGTGGAAGGAGCTCGACCCTGCTTGCCAGAAGCTGCATACTTGAAGGATATTATTTGTACAGTTCCGAGCTGAGGTGTAATACAAAATATCTATTCAGCAGTCAGCTTCATGTTCTGATGTTTAAGTCTCAACCTCTTGGGAAAGTATAATAATAATCATCAACCATTGAATCCTGTTTTAAGTCTTTTTGTCAGTGCATATCTGTGGGTTTTATATGTATTAAGCATTTCACTGTATAGAAGAAACAAAAAATTGTTCCCTACCTGATTCATGTTGTACATTGACTTTGGAGAAACCCTAGCCAGGGATGGGGAACTTGTGGCCCCAAGGCCATGTGTGGCCCTCTAGGTCCTCAAGTGCGGCCCTTTGACTGAATTCAAACTTTACAGAACAACTCCTGTTATTGTGAAGTTTGGATTCAGTCAAAGGGCTGCACTTGAGGACCTAGAAAGTTCTCGGTGGCCTAGAAGCCACAGGTTCCCCACCCCTGTGCCTAGACATTAGCCCAAACCTAAAGTAATTTTCCCACAGAGTGTTGGCATGGGGATGTAATAAGCCAAAGAATGCAAGAAAGGGACTTTGACCCTTCCTTTAGGTGGTCAGGCTCCCCTAGGACTAAATTCGGTCTCAATCACATACATAATTCCAGAGCAAATAGTTCTCTTACAGGGTGCAAAGTCCTAACCTCATGGGTACAGCAGCAGTTCTAATTGTTTTATATACAATGTATACATATAAAAATATAAATATATATTTAATATTGTATTATAATAAAATTATATATTATATAATATTCCTATACCATAATGTTAATATCATATAACATTTATGATATTGTTGTATTTTACATATATATGTGTGTGTGTGTGTGTGTGTGTGTGTATATTATAATTTTCTGAGTTCTGTTGTCTAGTAGAAGCACTTGTACATGGTCCCAAATCTTAGCATGAGTAATAATGCTCTTTAATATACTTTTCTGTTGTGAATGTTGGAGTTCCCAATTCAAATGAAAAATTATGTGACCATACCTGAAAAACTTTTGTAAAACAGAGCAGATGAGATTTCAAACTTCTAGTGACAACTGGGGAAACTGAGGTAAATTTCAAGTAATAAGCAATGGATGACAAAGCTAGCAATAGCATTCAGAGACATTTTTCTGCTCCTACTCTGGGACCTATGCTACTGCTCTCTTATAATCTATGATTTTTATGGTGATGAGCTTTGAGTAAGTTTTGTTAAGAGAGGCAACATGGGTCTCTGGACTAAGGAGTGTGTAGACTGCAGAACAACAATCTGGTTCCTTAGACACTAGTACAGATGGGTCTTGCACTTAACTTCCCGAATTGCTGTTGCCCCATTCTATATAGGATAGTGATAAATAACTCATTCCTGTTTTGTAATTGTACGTGTGGGGGAGGGTCATAGAAACAAGAACACTGGTTTCTCCATTTTCAAAGACTACTAAGTTTAGTGCACTCAGTCATAACTTTTTTTTTTTTTTGGAAAAAAAAAAATCCCATGAAAACCAAGCTTTTCATTAGTGGAAATTTCTTGTTGCATTTTTATTTCTTTTCTGGAATTTAATTGTTGGTTCCTTTTAAGATAACATTTCTTTTCTTTAGAAATCAGATAATTTTGTTTTGCAACATATACTAGGTGAATAGTAAAGGAAATTATGCTATATGTATTCTTTGGTTATATAATTAGACCTACGTTTGAATGCAGTTTTTATGGTCTACATGCATTTATTCTATACAAATAAATGACAGCCTCATTACAACTCAAACTTTATGATAATTAATTTACTGTTATAGCAATCATATGAAATGAATAAAATGGATTGTTTTTAGAACTTCTTTGAGAATCAAGATCAATGATAAAATACATTATTGATCACATAATACACTTTCTAGAAAAAAATTTTAAATGAATTTCAACTTGAAATCTAGAGCAGAGATCAGCAAACTATAGCCTGAGGGCTAAATACTGCCCACTACCTTTTTTGGATGTCCACAAGCAAGGAATGATTGTTACATTTTAAAATTAAGTACATAAAGAGATAGTAACTGTGCTAAATATGATCGCTGAGGGGGGCATCCCGCGGCCTTGAGGCCACATGTGCCTTCTAGGTCCTTGGTTGCAGCCTTTTGACCGAGTCCAAGATTTACTGAACAAATCCTTTGATTAAGAGGATTTGTTCTGTGAAGTTTGGATTCTGTCAAAGGACCTAGAAGGTCATACGTGAGTTTGAGGCTGCAGGTCCCCACTCCTGGTCTAGACCACGTTGTATTTTTTTTTATGTACAATTTTCATGTACAATGTTCAATATGTGAAATAGCTTACACATCAATATTATACTAAATATATAAAGTTCAGGTATATCCATCATCACTGTAAATAAAATCAGGGAGTGTAATATGCTTAGCTTGCTTATTCAAATGGTCTGAAGACTTGAAGAAACTCTAGGAACTTTGAAAGAAAAATGAATATGGACAAAATTCTTTATAAAAATCAGTAGAAAGTCATTATCTACCACTCTGATAAAAGCTGGAGTATATCTCTCTGTGTAAAGAAATATTCCTACTCTCATTTAGTGTCCTGGCATTGAGAAATGCATGATAGGTGAATATAGACTATTTGTTAAGATTCTTAGTAATTGCCCCTAAAGTCCCTCTTACATCTAAATTTATGAACCTATGATCTTATGATTTAGTTAAACATGATCATAAAATTAAAAATGAAAACATATTTTTGCATAGAAAAATGGGAAAAAACACCTCATCACTTTTTCATACTAAGCATTTTAGTGGTGAAAAAGAAAATATTGAGTTTGCTTTCTGCTCCTGCTGTGATCAAAGCACTTGCTGTTATTGCCTCTAGTGCGCATAAAAGGGCATACTAAATCTTTCCTGACTCGAGGTAAGGTCTCTTTATAGTTTACATCTATCTAGGAACTAAAAGGATCGGTAGAATAGACAGTTCTGCTATAATATACTTTCCTAAAAGTTACTGTGCAAAATTACACATTGAAAATCATAGGAATCATGGAGAAAATGGGATTAGGGGCATAGCATTCAAAAACTCTGTCAGTGACATATAAAAAAAGATAGGAACCAAATGAAAATGGTAGCACAGTTTTATACATGTTAAGTGATTGAGACATAGATAAATGTACAACGAATACTGGTCACTTCCATGGCCTAGAGCAGGATCCTGCTGGGCCTGTGCCATGGTTTCCTCCAGGGTAGGCTGGCAAATTCCATGGCCTGGGCCAGCAGGCCATGGTGATGGAGTGGGGTAGATATAACTGGGAGTGGGGTGGGGTAGGATGCATGGGTTTGAACCAGCCCCCCTCTGTTCATAGTTCCTGCTGCATCAGAAGATATACAATAAATATCGCACTTTATTTTGAAAAAGGCCTGAAGTTTGCTTGTGGAAGTGAGCCGTGTAAGGGGTTGATGCTTGTGAGTTATTGTGAAATAGTGGAAGAAAGGTTCTCAGAAATCAGATTGAAAGTTGTGATAGAAAATATATATGGGTATTGTCTTCTTATTGTCTCTCAAGAAACCATTATCTAATATGTCAATAGTTCTGGAAAAAAATTGAGTTTTCAATACAAGTATTCTAGCAGAACTGCCTGTACCTAGACCTGCAACCTGGCCTTAAATCCTAAATTTCAGGTTTGGGTTAGAGCTAGACTACTCCAAGACATGGAGCATGTCAGATGGCCATATGTATTTCCTACATCCTCCTTGTAATTATTCAACCTGTTTGGATTTGGTTTCGTGTAATTTTCATAGGCAACTGATATTAATCAGTAATCAAAACCTGTGCCCACAGTTTAAAGCTAATCTGTGGAAGGCAGAGTCAAGACGGTGGAGTAACATGGAAAAAGTATAGTGAGGTCACCTTCTCTCCACCATCAACCAAACTTTACCAAACAGATCTAAAAAACATATCAGACCAAATCCTGATGGGGAAATTCAAGGAAAAAAAATCACAGTGAGTCATTTTTCAGGATCAAGTTGGCATAGGGAGATAGAGAGAAAGGTCAGCCAACACTGAGGATGGGGTTTGGCCTGGAGATGCCCACACAGAGTGCTCCAGCACAGGGAGAGATTGTGTGCTGGTCCAAGATGAGGTCCATACTTGCATTATTCTGAGCCACAAATCCAAGGGAATTCTGAAAAGGGGACCTGCACCCAGGGCTAGTGTTTTGGGGTAAGGAGCAGTTGCATGTCCTCAGTGTTACACCTATAGAAAACTAAATTCAGAAAGAAGTAGCAGAGATATATCTCAGACTCCAAGAGCAGAGTGGTGTCTCATTTCCAACCTTTATCTCAGTCTGAAGCTTACAAAGGAATAACAGGAACAGGAATCCCAGACCCAAAGGGAGTCTGCACTTCTGTCACTGAGCCAACAGAGTTTCACAGTTGGTTAATGGGGGCTGAGTGGAGCAGCAATCTTCCGTTACTCAGATCCAAGGTCAGGAACTTGCAGAACTCAGTTCATGGGACAGCAATTAGACTTAGACCTTAGATTAGACTACTTTGGGAGCACTTGATACCTTGCAAATCCCTAGATTGAGCTGTTCCTGAGATCTTGAAATAATACAACACTCAATACCCCAAGAAAGGGGCCAACTTAGACCTCCCTCCACAAGTGCTCAGGCAAGTCAGAAAGTAGGCAAGAAGAGTGAGAGGGAACAAATCCCATCGTAAAAAGCTATTATGGGGAGAGGGATGCTCAAGACACAAACCCAGAAGAAAATGACTGCAAAACATTTACAAGCAAAGCCTCAAAGAAAAACTAAGCTTGTACACAAACTTAGCTAGAATTCCTAGAAGAAATGAAATAAGTTAAAAAAAAAGTTAAAGTGTTTTTATAAATGAAATGAAAGCAATAGAGGACAAAATGGAAAGGAAATGAGAGTTATAAAAGAAAGAATTGGAAAGGGAAGCAACAACTTGGCACAAGAGATACAAAACCTTACCCAAGTAACAAGATCCCTAAAAATTAGAATGGAACATAGAAGACAATGACTCAATGAAACAACAAGAAATGTTAAAATCAAGTTCAAAGACTAAAAAAAATTAGAAGAAAGTATAAAATGTCTTATAGCAAAACAAAACAAAACAAAAAACCCCCCAAAAACCTGACCTGGAAAACAGCAAGGAGAAAAAAAAATTGAGAATTCCTGGAATATCTAAATGCCATGACTAAAAAAAGGGGGGGGGGGCTAGACTTCATATTTCAAGGAATCATAAAAGAAAACTACTCAGATCTCTTAGAGCCAGAGGACAAAGTAGAAATAGAAAGGATCCACTGGTCATTTCCTGAAAGAAACCCTCAAATGAAAACTTCAAGGAATATTATAGCAAAAATTCAGAACTTACAGGTGAAAGAAAAAATACTGCAAGCATCCAGAAAGAATTCAAGTACTCAAGAGTCATAGTCAGAATCATAAACAATTTAGCAGCCACTGCTATAAATTAGAGGAGAGCTTGGAATACAATATTTCAGAAAGGAAAGGATGTAGGCTTACAGCTAAGAGTAACTTACCCAGAAAAATTAAGAATAGTCATATGGGGGTGTGAGGGTGAAAAGGAACCTTTAAAAAGACTTCCAAGCATTCCTGATGAAAAGATCAGAGCTATATAGAAACTTTGAAACTCAAATGTGAGTTGAGAAACATAAAAAGATAAACATAAAAAGGATAAACTGCTTACATTTAAATATGGGGAAATGATACATGTGTCCCCTCTGAACCCTATAATTATTATAGGCCATTCAAATTCAAATTAAACAAAAGGCCTGGGAGTGGTTGTTTTATGCCTTGATAGTCTTAAAAAGAATGGAAACAGAGGTGAAGAGGAATTCCCTTACTAGAGGTCAGGGAAAGGAATGTTAGGCAAAGTTATCTCACATATTTGGGATGTGCAAGTAGAAATATATACAAGCAAGGAGGAATGGTGGGGAACAGTTTGTACTTGAACTCTCATCTGAACTGATCAAAGAAGGAAAGAATACACAAACACAGTTGGGTACATTTCACTCAATAGGAAAATGGAAAAGGGAACATAAGAAGGAAGGTAACTCTAGGGAGGGAGTAGTCCTAAGCAAAACAAACTCTAATTAAAGAGATATAATATATATTTATAGCCCTTTTGATGTGGCAAAGAATGAGAATCTGAGGACCTGTCTATCAATTGGGGAATGGCTGAATAAGTTATGGTATATAAATGTTGTGAAATACTATTATGCTATAAGAAATTATGAAGGGGATGGCTTCAGAGAAACCTGGGAAGATTTAATGATCTGATACAGAGTGAAGTGAACAGAACCAGAAAAACAATTTATACAATGACAACAATATTGTAAAGTTGAATAACTTTGAAAAGCTTAGGAGCTATGATCAACATAATGATCAACCATGATTCCCAAGGACTTGCAACAAAACATGCTACTCACCTCCTGATGGAGAGGAAGATTCAGAATGCAGAATGTGTGTGTGTGTGTGTGTGTGTGTGTGTGTATGTGTAAGCATGTGCAGAATCTATGTATATAACATATACATATGGGGCAGCTTTGGTGGTTCAGTGGATATGAGCACTGGACCTTAAGTCGGGAAGATCTGAGTTCAAATCCAGCTTCAGATACTTGCTAGCTGTGTGACCCTGGGCAAGTCACTTACCCCCCCATCTCAGTTTCTCATCTGTAAAATGAGAACGTAGTGAAGAAGAAAATGGCAAACCACTCTAGTTTCTTTGCCAAGAAAACCCATGGACAAAAGTTCATGGGGTCATGTAGAGTCAGACAAGACTGAATGACTGAATAACAACAACAATATATACATACACACATACATACAATATAAGTTTTTAATTTCCAATCTATAAATATATAGAAAATATGTATATATATACTGTTTCATTCTTACTCTGAATCTTTCCAGTCTATAAATATAAATATACACATGTATACATGTATATATGTGTATGTGTAATATAATATTTTTTCCTTTCAGACATGGCCAATGTAGAAATTTGTTTTATTATACTATATATGTTTATAATTGGAGTTTAATTTTTCTTTTATTCTCAACTGCAATGGGTATGAGGGAGAAAAAAGAAATTTTGCTGATTGAAAAAAATCCAATTAAAAAAATAGCTAGCCAGTGACTTTTCAAGTACAAAGTGATAATTCATTTCAAAAAGGATCATGCCGCAACCATCTAGAAGAGTGTCCAGATATTGCTGTAATTGTAGTTTATGGACTTACAAGCTATAAGTCTATGTCAGGAGGAATTACAGTTCATGGAATTAATTACTAGATTAGTTTCTTGGAATGTGGTGCTAACTTTGTTTCTAAAAATGATTCACAATCAATTCCATCTTCCTTATTTGTAAAATGGGAACAGGACCACCAATCTACTTCATGTGTTAGTTTGTTGTGAAAGAAAATTGAATAAAATAATAAAAGAAGACCAAAATGATGAAATACCATAGAAAAGTATATTGATAACACTCTTAGGAATTTCTATACTCCCTTTGGTGAGCTACCCTTTAATAAATCTACATCAGAATGAATCAGCATGTAAACTGCTATTTAAATGTGTTATTGTTATTAGAAAATTTCTATAAGTCCTGTCCAATAATTTTAAAAATACATATTTGGATAAATGAAATTCTCCATGTGACTTAGTTTTGCTTAACATAATACATTATTTAATCTCAATTCTTTTTCATTTTTTTGTAGTTTACATTTCTCATATATAGTGATGAATTTTGTGGTATAAAGGATAGATCTAAGCTATATTTTCACAGCAAAAAATTGGAATCTGTAGGGGGGCCTATTGTTTGGAAACTGGCTGAACAAATTATGGTATATTAATGTGATGGAATACTTTTATGCTGTAAGAAATGATGAAAGGATGGCTTAAGAAAAACCTGGAAAGAACTGATGCAGAATGAAGTAAGTACAAGCAAGAGAACAATTTTTACAATAACAGCAGCATGTGAAAAGGAATAACTTTGAAAGTCTTTAGGAATTCTGATCAACACAATGACTAACCACAAGTCCAGAGAACTCATGATGAAACAGACTACCTAGTTCTTGATAATGGACTAAGCATTCAAAATTTATATATATGTACATATGTGCATGTGTACATAAAATATTTTGTATATGTGTGTATGTTGGACATGGTAAATGAGAAATTTGTTTTGTTTGGCAATACATGTTTGTAATGAGATTTTTCTTTTCTTGTTTTCACAATGGGAGAGGGAAGTAGGAGGGAGAGAAGGTAAATCTCCATTTAAAAAATAACATTTAAGGTTATACACACACACACACACACACACACACACACACACAAAAGGAACTAATAAGTGAGGATTAACAACCATCTTCCAAGGATAAGAAAGTTGGGTACTTATAGCTATTGTAGTGAATTCAATTATATATGTATTAGAAGTGGTGCTAGAAAACCATCAAAATTAAAGTAGGCTTTTTTAAACTAGATTTGCATATAATATGTGTGCAACAAAGACTCAACTTTGCTGGGTGTCCTAAAAGTATTAGCAGAGCAACTTAGTGATACTCTTTTAGAATTACTCACTTAGACTTCAGAACTTAGAAATCAAGGCATGCTAGAAGTAATGGACTAAGAAATTTTGTCTTCTTATTGTTTTAGGCCAAATAATCTGGTTGCATATTGTACAACAAATTTTGAAAAACCATGTCAGATTTTGTAAATGCTCCCACAGACATTCTAAAAGCTTAATAAGAATCATGTCTCAGAGACAACATTTTTGAAGTAAAGGGTGTAAATATGGCTCCAATCAATAATTCTCTTCAACAGCCGTTTTGCTGTTTTTTCTGGTTTCATTCTTTTCTATTTATGTAGGACATTTTCCCCTTCTCATCTATTCTAATTCTATGTAAAAAACTGAAGCTATTTAGGCCATTAAAAAAAAGGAAGGGGATTTTTTTTTAGAAGAACATGACAGCTGTCTTCAAATAGCTAAAGAATCTTCACATGATAGAGAAATTAAAATTAGAAATGTTTTGCTTGGCTCCATTGGACAGAACCAAGAACAATGGGTGAAAGTTTCAGAGAGGCAGAATTTGACTCTATATAAAGGAAAAACTTCCTAACAATTAGAGCTGTCCCACAGTGGAATGAGCCATCTCAGAAGATAGTGAGATCTCCAGCCTTGGAGTTCTTCAAAAGGAGAACAGATGACGATTTGTTAGGAAACATTATAGAAGGGATTTCTGCGCAGGTTAGGGTCAGGCCTAGGTCCTCTGAGATCCCTTCCAGTTCTGAGCTTCTGTTCTTTTCTCTCTTGCCAGGGATGATATGAACAGCTTCTTTCCACTCCCTTTTTTGCCCCCTTACACTGAACTGCTTCAGGTTTTAGCTGAAGAATGGCAAAGACAAATATAATAAGCATTGGGCATTCTTTACCCAAACTGTTCAGTATAACAAGCCATCCTGTTTATTGTACTGTCATAATCAGCTTACTTAGACTAAGGCTAAGTACCAAACTGCAAGATCTTACACTGTTGGTCATGTTACAGGGTTGGGGGAAAAGTTATGTAATTGGTCTGTAAATCATAACCAGGTGATTTGGTAACATGCTTGTAATCCAGGAGCACAATTTACAATTCATGGCTAAATGCTCCACCATCCTTCAAAGGTTTTTCTCCATACTATTAGAAAACACATATGGCTATATGACATTAATTTAAACCCTTTATAGTTGTATCAAACTTAGAACACTTGGACAATGCTTTTGGCAAAGCAAGAAACAAAAGCACTTTCACAATATGATGCAGTCACATTGTTCTCATGTGAGTAATTGGTTTTCCTACAGAATGGAAACCAACTGTTTCAACACATACTATGTCTGTCATCTTTTTGATGCACACCAAGGAGTTCCAAATGAGTGGACCTAAAGTGACCTAAAGGACCTAAGTCACCAAAAGTGATTTTAAACAAAAGCCATCTATTACATAAGTGGGAATCCACAATTTGGAAATGGCCATCTTCACTTCTCTTGTTAACCCAGTGGTTCATGGTCATAGTCTGATGGGAACCTTTCTGAAAAGAGAGCCTACCCAACTATTGCCTGGCTGGCATAATTTTAAATAACTTCCTTTTTAAAAGCAAATATGGGAGCTGTGAAGGTCCATCTCAAAGCTTCCTCAAGCTTTACTTGGAACTTCTTTGAAATATTCTTCTGTCGCAATGTTGGAAACTCCTCCATGCCAATTCTGGAGCCACACATTTTCGACATTCATTTTCATGAAAAACCACTCGTAATGACGGGGCCACTTCCTCATCACTGGATGCCTGTAAGAACAAAAGAAGATATCAAAGCACAGCTATTTCTCCTTAAAATGTTTTTGAATTTTCTTTTTTATTGTGAATTTAATCATCAAACACGAATATTTCAAGATACAAAGGCAAAGAGGAAGGAAGATTGTATAGGAAACTGTGAACTTCCATTAGTACAAATTTTTTTAAAGCATATATCTATCTATTATATTTGTGTCCCCCTTCTATACTTCTTTTTCTTCCTTTGTCCTTTTAAAGATATTTTAGTAATACTCTTTTAAAATTCACATCTATCTATCTATCTATCTCTCTATTATCTCTCCGTCTCTTGGTCTTATTTACATCCCCATTCTATACTTCCTTTTTTCTTTTGTACTTTAAAATGTTTTACTAATGCTCTTTTTATATTCATATCTATCACTACCCACTAACCCACATTTCCTCCCCACTCACAAGTAGAAGCCCTCCTTTGTAACAAATACATATAGTCAAGCAGAGTAAATCAACCCATTGGGCCAGGTCTAAGAATGTATATCTCAATCTTTATCTCTAATCATGCGAGGGAAAAGAACTTTGAAAGGCATCAGAATTCTGACCAATTTGTCTATTTCTTTAAAAAAACACACATGTAAGTAATTAATTATAAATTTAAACAAATTATGAATTTAAATAATGAACCAATTAAGCAGGCACTTAGTCTCAATTACTTATTTTAATATTTCAAGCACCTGCAATTTCATCAGTGTGGGTATTCCCTCTGCAGATGAGGTTTGTAATCCTTTTATGTCTTAAGAGATAGTCTTCATGAAAATGTTGTGGCTGAAAAAATTGATCACTCATTGGTCAACCTCTGGTGATAATCCTTTCTGCTTTTAGCTAGGCTTATGACCTAATGATAGGCATACTTTGTCTCAAGGCCACTATTCAAAGCCTTGCCATTTTGGCAAACAAACCTTCAAATCAATTCACCAAACATTTATTAAGTGCCTTTCCTGACATCCTTTGCCTCAGTTAGGCCTCCTCCCAACCTAGAAATTTTTTTTACTTGTGTATATTTTGTATTTCCTTATATGCACACATGTTGTTTCTCCTGATGGAATAAAACACTTTAAGGTCAGGGGCAATTTTTGTCATTGTATCCCCAGTGCCTGGCACAGGTCAGATGCTCAGCTAAATAAATACTTATTGGTTGTTTGAGCATAGGTTGTTTGATGTAACTTTTTCTTTTTTTTTTGATTAACAAACATTTATTTTCTCTCACATCCCCCTTCCCACTGTTGAGGAAGAAGAACGGCAAAACAAAACCTTAGTTTAAATAAATACATGTATGTATATGTGTATATATGTACAATATACATACATATATACATACACACACACACACACACACACAAACAAAATTAACCAAAACAAATTCATGCATGGGCTATATCCAAAAATGTAAGACTAACTCTGCATCTTGAGTCCATCACCTCAGTGTCTGGTCATAATGGGTAATATTCTTCATCACTGAGTTTCTTTTGTGGTTGGTCATTGAATTGATCAGAATTATTAAGTCTTTCAAAGGTGTTTGTTTTTGTATAAATTGTTTTTCCTGGTTTTGTTCACTTAATTCTGCTCTGGTTCATACAAATCTTCCCAGGTTTCTCTAAACCTATCCCTTTTAAAATTTTTTATAGCAAAATAGTATTGCATTAAATTTATATATCATTTTATTCAGAGTATTCTCATACCCCACCCCTCCCCAGTCTCCAATTCTTTGTTCCCATAAAAAGTGGTGTTATAAATATATGTGTAGGCCCTTTTCCTCTTTCTTTGATCTTTGGGGCCTACTAGAGGTAAAGCCGTGTCAAAGCTGGTGCACAATTTAGTAACTTTTGGGACAAAGTTCCAAATTGTTTTTCAGAATGGTTGGACCAATTCATAGCTCTACCAGCTATGGGTCAATATGCCTGTTTTTTACAAGGTCATTTTCCTTTTTTTGTCAGCTTTGTCAATCTAATGGGTATTAGATAGAATATCAAAATTTATTTAAATTGTATTTCTTCAATTATTAGTGAGTTGAAAAAATTTTTCAAATGCCTATTGACAGTTTGGAATTATTTCCTTGTTCATATTCTCAGACCGTTTATCAACTGGGAAATGGCTCTTAGTCTTATAAACTTTTGAATCAAGACTTCATATGTCTTGGAAATGAGAACTTTTCAGAGAAACTTGCTGGATGTTGCTAATTCATGTGGCATGTATGGTAGGGATGAATGCTTTTCCAGTGTTCCTAGAGCAAAGGTTTAATTTGTAAGGTTCAAAATTCATCTGTTCTAGGTAATATGGGTGTGAACTGCTCCACATAATTCTTTAAACTCAAGTGCAATTTAGGGCTGCTTATTCTGGTCAATAGTGCCAGCCAGGTAACTGAGAACAATTTGATCACCAGGAAGGCAAATCATTAAAGAAAAAGGAGAATCATGATGGAGACTATTTATAGAATTTTTTTTTAATTGTGAGCCTGGGAAATATGAGACCTGTCCAAAATTTGCATTCACCTAAATAGTTTTGAATAATATGCCTAACATGTTTTGACAAGAATTAGAGAGATCTATCATTTTCATTTCAAAGCAAAGTCCAGCGGCAATTTGTTCTTTTGACTCAGAGCTCACATTTTCAGGAAACTTGCTTAACAACTTACAAAGCACTTTCCTAGTCTGTGAGTTACAGAGTGCAAGCATTTATATCCCCAGTTTATAGATGGCTTAAAGAGATTAAGTGACTGGTCCTTAGTCAAATAAGACAACAAGCAGCTTTGTGAGGGTGCAAACCTGGGTCTTCTGGTTTTTTTAGTATCTTTTCCATTGTACCACCCAGTCTCTCGAGCATGTGACAACAGGCAGCCCAAGGCTTCTTTGAAGTCCAAGAAAAATTGACTCTAGGGATCATAGGACCCAAGATTTAAAGCTGCAAGAGGCCTTAGAGGCCAGTATGTCTAACCTTATTTTACAGATTAATTAACTGAGACTAGAAGAGGTTAAAACAATTGTCCAGAGTCCCAAAGTGAGTAAATGTCTGAGGCAGGATTCAAATGCAAATCTTCCTGGCACCATACTAAGCCCTCTATCTACTAAGCCACTTAGGTGAACAAGTTCTCCTTATTTTACAGATGAGGAAACTGAGGCCCAGAAAGCTAAAGTGATTTCTGTAAGGTCACATGAGAGGCAGGATTTCAACCGACTGTCTTACTATCATACCAAGAATGGACATAAAATAAGTAGTACTTGCTCATTATTTCTAGGCCTCACATGCCATTCATTCCTTGAAACAGTTGTGCCCAGCCTTTGGCTGGCAATGAATGGCAACAGAGCAAAGGTGCAAGGTGAAAGAAATAAATATTATTCTATTATGTTAATAACTAATTATTAATTTGTGATCCATCCTTTTACTTCTGTCTCTATTAAGACCCAGCTCCTGAAAAGATCAGGCAGTTTTAGAAGGGTGTAACTGTAAAGTAATTACCTTCTCCCATCTCCAAAGCGTCTACCTGGGCAGAAACCTTTACTTTTTGTCTACTCGGTAGACAAAGGCCAGCATCAGTTAGATATTTACCCCAGGGATATTTCTCCTGGTCCTTGACCCCCTCCATTAGAATGTAGCTAGACCCAGCTCTTAAAGGAAAACAGCCAGAGGATTGAAATGAAAATGGCTTCCCCCGCCCGGATTGCTGGAAGCTGCTGAGTCTCAGGATCAAGCCATGTTCTCAGCAGGAGGAACTGAAGACTTCTAGCCCACCTCCTCATTAAATGTCCACCAATCAGGGTTGAGTTTTACTTATCAGGAGCGTTCCCGGTCAGAAGGTACACATCTGATTTAAGGTGGTTCAGAGTCACCCTCAAAAGAAACCACTGACCATTAATTTATTTATTAGTCAGCCTAATTAATAAATTGATTATTAATTACCTAGACACCCCCTGTCTCTCAGGGGCTTTTTATTAACTACAAAGTCTAGGCCATGTTAACAGTGAAGCAGTGATAGCATCATGCTTGGTCATAGCATCCTCACCCCCATTTCTTTCTCTGCCATCCTTACCCCTCTTCTAAAAGTCTACTTTCTTGTTTCATCAACAGGAGGAAAAGTAAATTATAATGACATATTTCAGGTCAAATCTACATTAGAACATGTACGAACCTTGAAAACACAGCTTGCTTAGCAAATTCCACTTCTTCTGGAGACACAGAAACCATCTGGCCCGTCAGAGTTAACCTGGCACATCGAAGATCTTCCAAGTCAATAATATTTTTTCTGCATGGAAAGAACATTTCACACACATATTATAACAGCTATGCAAATCAACATAGCTCCATAATCAGCCTCATGGTAACTTAACATCTTACTAACATGGAAAATGGAGCCTATATCTGCCAGTTACTGATCCTTACTTTTCCCATCAAAGGGAAACCCAGTTTTCTACCCCAGAGGCATCGAACTTGTGGCCAGTAGACTGCTTCAAAACCTCCCTGGAACAGTCTGAACCAGATTAAAATGTAATTGGGAAACATTTGTAAAATCAATAAAAATACAACACAAGTAATGTTGATTTGTGATTTTTAAATCAATGTGTGCAGGGATCCATTTCTGTATCAGTTTAACAGCAAAGTTCTACCCCATTGGTCATAGAGGGTTCATTTAAACCTTTAGAAGACTCAAGCCATGAAATCTTATTTGAGAAATAGATCTAGGAAGGGAAAAAGAAGGACCAGATTACCCAAGTGGCTAGTGGCTTAAGATGAACTATTATTATTTGCTTTTAAATTAATAGTGTTTTAATAATCATAGTGGCATCTCCACAGAAATAGGAACTAGACCTATGATGTTTTTGGTATAGTAAACTTCTGGATGAAGAGACACCTTTCACCAGCAGAAGTCAGCACCTTTTCTTCAAATTACAATCCTAGAAAGCTATCTAGATTACTGACAAGTTAAGTGATTTTGCCAAGGTCACACAGCTTGTATTTCTCAAAGGCAAGACTAGAAATTGGGTCTTTCTGGTTTTGAGGTTGGCTCACTAGCCATTATGGCATGCTACTTCTCCATTCTTTTGAAAAACTAGTTATACATGGATATGTGAAATATTACTAATTCAGTCTATGAAAAATGTGCTTGTTTATTTATTATTACTGAGTTATTGAATATGATTCAATATGAATATTGAATATTGAATATGATGGTTCCTTGAGCATATGGATTTATGGAACCCTTGCAATGAGTCAAGGGTTCCACAGCTTGCCAACTTCTGTCAGACCCCATGCTAGAGGGATCTCCTTTGACATGAACTCCTTCAACTTTTCCAGGGTTGGGGGATAGAAGTAGGGTTGAATTTCTTCCTCTAAAAGTTCTAATAGCTCAGAAATATTTCTTGCTTTATTTTTTTGAACCTGGATTGATTTGGGTATGTATAGACTGCTAAGATTCTTTCTATGTCTGAGAGTGTACTCTTATTTGGGACTTCAAGTATTGTATTGGTAAGGACAGAGAATCAGAGCACATTCTGCTCATCCCAGAGAAGAGGGACTTATATTTTTTGTTAGAGTTTATATTTTTCCTTTCTCCTATTTATTTATTTTATTTGGAGGCAATCAGGGTTAAGTGACTTGCCCAGGGTCACATAGCTAATAAATGTCTGACGCCAGATCTGAACTCAGGTCCTCCTGACTCCAGGATTGGTGCTATATTCACTGTGCCACCTAGCTGCCCCTTTCCTTTCTTTTATAACAATTTTAAAAACATATTTTTATAGATATCTTTTATTTGATTTTAAATTTTATTTTGTTTCTTTCATCCCCCTCCCTCTCCTACCTGGAGAAGTATCCCTTGTAGTAATTTTTGTTACGTATATTTGGTGTATCTTCCATATGAAACAAGGTGCTGCAGTAGCAGTAAAAGCCCAACCTAGCTCTCATCCCAACTTCTTTAAGCTTACAGGAAGACAAGGGTGTCACTATATAATTAATATATGCATGCTTATATATATATGTGTATATGTGTGTGTATATATAGGCATATTTATATATACACACACATACATACACAAATGGATATATGTATGTATATGTAAGGGACAGCTAGGTAGCACAGTGGATAGAGTGCCAGTCTTAGAGTCACAAAGACCTGAGTTCAAATGTGACCTCAGATACTTACTAGCTGTGTGACCCTCAGTCACTTAAACCTTCTTTGTCTCACCTGTAAAATGAGCTGGAGAAGGAAATGGCAAACTATTTCAATATCTTTGCCAAGAAAACCCCAAAAAGGGGTCACAAAGAGTCGGAAAATGACTGAACAATGTGTATGTATAAGTATATGTGTGTATACATTTATACACACACATATATAGAATACATATATCCTATACACGTGTGTGTGTGTGTGTGTGTGTGTGTGTATTTGTGTTTGTGTGTATAGGAGACTGGGTCTCCTTTTAGCTAACCCAGGCCACCTGTGCGCCCAATCCCACTACTGGTTGGCCTAGCAGCTTTGATCTATTCCATTTTAGACCCGAGCTAATTCTCCCTTGCTTAGGCAGCCTGGTCACTCATCATATTTTTTTTTCAGCCAAAGACAAGGTTTATTAGAACATCCATCATATTGGGCAGGCTCTTAAGGACTCTGAACATTAGTGAGCTATTGGCTAGATTATAAGAATCTAAACTGCGGCTAGATTTTAGGAGTCTGAGCAGTGGCTAGATTATAAGAATCTAAGCATCTTAATGGAGACAAGATGGGCCTTGTATACAGAAAGACTATGGGAGGGATCTAGGAGTGGCCAAGTAGTCTATGAGGTAATAGAATTCCAGGGGTGATGAAGGGAGAATGGAACCTAAATAGCATTAAGGGTGGGAAGTGGCCTGGGGCCATATGGAGGTATGGAATTATAACCTCAGGAGAACGCCAGAGATTTGGCCATGTGGGAAAGTCCAGGGTTTTTCCTTTTTGGGGTCTAGATCCCATCCTCATCATTCTCCCCTCAAACAAATGGGAAATTCTTTTGGTGTAAGGCACTCATCATATTGATGCCAGAAATAGAGTAGACTCTTGATTTGTCTGACTTACTGTAGTTCAGAACTCCTGAACTCAGGTAATTCCCTGCCCTCGTCCTTCCCAGCAACAAGAATTTACAGGTGTACACTACCCATGCCCAGTCAAGTGGTGTTTTATTTAGGCCACTAGCCTACTGTTATCAACAATTTCTCCAACAAATACACGGGCAGTCCCTTTATTAGTGTGCATGAACCTCTGACTTTGACCAAGCCATATTGCTTCATTGGCTGGGCAAGAAAGAAACCCTCATTGACTGGGTTCTAAAACAACTGGGTGGCGCAGTAGATAGAGTGCTGGGCCTGGAGTCAGGAAGACTCACCTTCCTGAGTTCCAATCTGGGCTCAGATACTTACTAGCTATGTGATCCTGGGCAAGTCACTTAACCCTGTTTGCCTCAGTTTCCTCATCTGTAAAATGAGCTGGAGAAGGAAATGGCAACTTACTCCAGTATCTTTGCCAAGAAAACCCCATAAAGAATTGGATACAACTCAACAACAAAAGCCTGATTTAGGTTTTTATACAAAAATATTGCTCAGTGTCATAAAAAAGGAATATTTACTGCCCCAGAGCTCCTGTACTATCAGATTTCTTTGGCACATAGCTTATTAATCACATTGAAATGCACAGAAAAATTTCAACGTGACCAAATCTCCAAAACCTCCTTTTTACCTCCCAGGGCATGGAAAATGAATGAGAGAGAGTGGGAAGGATGGGGTTTCTAACTTGGGCCATACTCTGAGACCTGGACTAAGATAGTGAAAGTTAGAGGAGAAACTAGAGGGTGCTAGAAGATAGATTCATGTCCTGAGCCCTTCCCTCTGCTCTTTAGTTTTTAGAAGCTTTTTAGAAGTTTTTAGAAGCTTTTTAGAAGTTTTTAGAAGCTATTCATCTCACCAGCTAACCTGGACTTGCCTTTCTTCACATTGGTTTGCATGGCCACTCTCTAGGCTGGGGATACCCAGGCACTAGGTCAATCTCTCTTGCATGACAGTTTAGTCTCATCTTTGCCTCCACAGCACAAATCTCTAGGGGCTGTTTGAACTCTTTTGGCACAGCTTACAGTAGCAGCGAGCAATATTTGTGACAGGCATGATCCTTTCCCTAGTAGTTCTAAATTTCAAGGGCAAAACAGTCAGGACTGTCGGTATCTCTCTCTGTTAGTAGCCCACAAGGGAATGGCAGGAAGTCTCTCTCACGGACAAAGGAAGGAAGGGAAAAAAAAAAGTCAACAACAGCCAACTCTGGATGCCCACCCCTGGACCTTTGTTTCCTCCTCTTCTCCTAAGCTTGCTCCAATACAAGCATAGTGCTCCCTATTCTTGAAGGAGGGATCAGTGGAATGAGAGAGGAATATATCTATCATAATTAGTGCTTTCTGCCAGTCCTTTCTCTCTGTCTTAAAATTATCATCATTCCAGGCCCTGATGAAATTATTGAGAACAGATTGGGTCCCCTACTCCTTATCATGGGCAGTGGTCACATTAGCACATCAGCGAAAGCCCTACCTATTCAGTTTCATGACAGCTAGTAGGTAGAACTCTAAGAGCTCAAGAGGACCTTGGAGATCAATTAGATAAATCCCTACATTTTACAGTTGAGGAAATTGAGGCCCATAGAAAAGTGACTTGCCCAAGGCCACAACAAGTAAGTGTCAGAGTCAGAACTTGAACCCAGGTCTTTTGATATTAAATCCAGGGCTCTTGGTCACTACATTGCACTATCTCTGCCAGCCAGAGCTGGATGTGTTTGGGGCACCTATGGGTCCAATTCCACTACTGATAGGCCTCCTCTCCCCTAAAAGAACATTGCCTGGGGCAGAAAAGCCAAATGAACCAAACTTTGTTTTGAGGAACTACCTCACAAAGGTCAAAGGATCATGAGGCTGTAGATGTGGAGTGGGAAGGAACCTTAGAAGCCATCTGATCCAGTCTCCTTCCAGTTCGAAGTCCCACAAGTGAGTGGCAAATACAATCCAGCTTACTTCTGAAATTCCAAATACCACACAATTTAAGATTGGGTAACAAAATCAGTGGTAATATTCCCATGCTCTTTGAACATTTCTGATTAGATAAGAGAGTAAGAGTCACATTTATGACCTATTTCCAAAGCTATTAATTGGTAACATCTGCTTCTTTGCTGTGACTTCCTCTCCTTGAACGATCTCTTTCCCCCTCCCAGAGACAGTACCGAAAGAATTGTTTCTAAATTCTCTGCCTGTGATTATACCAATTTCTTAATTCTTCCTTGTATTACTGGGTTGGCACAACCTTTGCCCCCACTATTGCTTCATTCAGCCCTTTTGCCAGACTTTTGTCTGCCCACGCCCCAGTGAACTCACTCTGAGATTTTCCTTTTTATAGCTGAACTCCTTTCATATTTTCTAATCCACTTTAGGAAGTATATGCAATTAGTCACTGGAAAACCCAGAACCTCCCTACTTCCCAATTCCCAATTACCACAAAAAGTGCTTGCTATGAGTATGTTGGTAGAAAGGACCTTCCTTTGACAAAGTAAAAGAAAATTGGAAAGAAAGAAAGTGCCTATTGATTGGGAACTGGTTGAACAAATTTGTGGTATGTAAAAGTAATGGAATATTATTGAACCAAAAAAAAAATATAGCAAGTATGAGGAATTCAGAGAAGTGTGGTGACAGAGGGAGAAAAGCAAAGCCAAGAGAATAATATATCCAACCAACCAATCAATTAATCATAAAGCTTGTATTAAGTGCTTATTATGTGCCAGACATCGTGCTAAGCACAGTAGATGCAAAGAAAAGCAAAAATGACTGGAAATCCCAACCTATCAGAATGAATTCTCTGCTCTCAGTGAGCTTACTTCTACGGAAGTCCAGAAAAGTATAGGTGCCCAGCTTCGGGAGAAAGATTTTTCAACCTGAATGTGAGAGGGCACAAATTTGGATTCTATGCTTGTTTTAAGTTTCAGGCACTCATTTTTTTTTTTTTTTTGTATTAAGACAACTTACAACATTGTCTCTTTTCAAAAAGACATGTTTTTAATGGCAGAGTGCGAGGGGTGTTATATTTGAAGTCAGAGGACCTTGGTTTGAATCTCCTACTCAGCTGCTTCCTAACCTGTGTGATTGACCTTGTTGTGAGGATCAAATACAATATTTACAAAAAGCACTAAGCACAGTGCCTGGCACTTAGTTAAGTGCTATATAAAGGCTTATTCTGTTCCGTTTCCCACCTTGTACAATCCCTCCTCTCCAAAATAATGGGGTTAGAATAGATGACCTCTGAGATCCCTTGTAGTTCTAAAACTATAATCCTACAATCTTAAGAACAGTATAATATGCCTCAGAGGACTGACAGCAGCCCAGTCCCTTGAGTAGAGGAGGTGGGAGTGTAGGAATTCAGTTCAATTCAGTTCAGAGGGCTTCAAGCCAAAAGACTGGCTGACCATTTGTTTCAAATGTTTTACAAGGAATTCTGGTTCAGATTGTCTTTGAATTAGATGGCCTCTGAAGCCCATTTGACTCTGAGATTCTGTGAAACCATGAGGCAGCTAATTCCATTTCATTCCACATGAATCAGACATTTATTAAGCACCCGCTGTTTACACTGTGCTGGAACCTGGGATGATCCAAAACTTAAATAAATCCCTTTGAATCTTTAAAATTTTATTCTAGATAGAAATTTATTCTAAAATTACATTGAAAGCAATTATATTTTTTTTCTTTCAATCATTTTGAATCTTATAAAATATGTTCATTGATGTCTATTTCTAGGTCACAGTCATTTCCTATTATACTGAGTTTCAATGAACCCTTTCTTGTAAAAAAAAGAAAACAATTCTACCAAACCAATCAGCAAAGCAATCATGTCTGAGAATGAATTCAACATTCTGTTGTACCTCTCTACAAAGGTATGTGTATTTTATATCCTGTTCTCTAGGGCCAAGATTGCTTTCATTACAATTCATCTGAGTTTACCTTTCTTTTAGTGTTGTTTTAATTTGCATTGATGGTTGGGGCCATTTTTACTTTTCTTTGTATCTACTGTACTTAACACAGTGTCTGGCATATAGTAACCACTTAATACGTGATTTTTGATTAATTGATTGGTTGATTGATATATTATTCTCTTGGTTTTGCTTTTTCTCACTTTGTCACCAGACTTCTCTGGATTTCTCATACTTGCTATTTCTTTTGGTTCAATAATATTCCATTACTTTCACATATCACAATTTGTTCAACCAGTTCCCAATCAATGGGCACTCTCTTTCTTTCCAGTTTTTTTATTACCACAAAAAGTGCTCCTATGAATATGTGGATAGATAGGGACCTTCCCTTCTGACAAGGATCTCCTTGGTATATATACCCAATAGTGGGATTGATGGGTTGCAGAGTATGACCATTTTAATGGCTTTTCT
The DNA here is from genome assembly GCF_900497805.2 of Vombatus ursinus. Classification (NCBI taxonomy): domain Eukaryota; kingdom Metazoa; phylum Chordata; class Mammalia; order Diprotodontia; family Vombatidae; genus Vombatus; species Vombatus ursinus. The sequence continues at coordinate 17,596,941 of NW_020954583.1, forward strand.
CTAAAGCAATCATTTAAAGTTTTATAAGCACTTTGCTTAAAGAAAATAAATCTTTAATTTTTTTCCTTGTTTTATGCCTGGGAGAGGATGTCATTTCTACTTGAGGGAAATGGATAATTTTTAATTTTAGTATATTTTTAGTCAGATAATATCATGTAGCATTTTCATAGCACCTGATATTTTCCAACCATTTTTACTTGCTTAATCCTCAGACATGCATTTGCTATGCTTCATTAGTATTATCTCTTAAGGTAGCAGATCCAGACAGATATTATACATTCTGCACAGACAGTGCTATCATAAAACTTGACAAATGCTATCCTGAGGCATGAGTCATTAAGACTTAGTCTCACCCAATTTAGGAAAGGAAAAACTTGGGAAAGGTAAATTTCTCAAGCAAAGCTCTTGTTTTGTTTCTATGCTAAGGGACTTGTTTTCACCTGTATGAAAATTTTTCTACATCATATACTCAGTTGGGCTGTAGCAAGAGAGAGTAACAGAGGATATGTCCACACACCCAGTTTACTTCCTTGCTAAATATTTTTCATTTGTGCTGATTGCCTCATATGGGAACAATATGTTCCCGTATTAACATTTGTGGGCTTTTTGGTGGTTAAAAAATATGTGCATGGTAGTGTTATTGTAAAGACTTTACTCAATGAATCAACAAGTACTTATTAAGTGCCTACTATGTGTCAGATGCTGGAGGGTACAAAGAAGTGAAACAGCAAGTTATTCCTTTAAAAAACATTCTATGAGAGGAGATAGCATATGCATATATGTGTATACAAAATGCATATGAAATAAGTACAGTGTAATTATACTATTATTATTCATTCATTCATTAGTTTATTCACTTATTTATTTGTACAGTGGAAAAGGCACTCATAGCTCCAGGTAAGAGAGGGGATTCAGAAATGCTTCATGTTGAGGGTGGCAGTGGAACTGCAATTTGAAGGAAATTAGGGGATTAGTTTTAATATCAAGTATTAATTTGTTGTTGTTGTTCAGTTGTTTCAATTGTGTCTGACCCTTTGTGAGCTCATTTGGGGTTTTCTTGGCAAAGATATCAGAGTGGTTTGCCATTTCCTTCTCCAGCTCATTTTACACTTGAGAAAACTGAAGCAAACTTAAATGACTTGCCCAGGGTCACATAGCTAGTAAGTGTCGGAGGCCAGATCTGAACTCAGGAAGATGAGTTTTCTTGCCTTCAAGCCCAGCACTTTATCCATTTGGACACCTGGCTGCCCATCAAGTGTTAATAGATCCAAACTATTCTTACACAGGTTATTTGAGAGTTGAGGTAGGAAAGGAATGAAAATGCAAGGAAAACAATAATGTTCTTTTGAATTTTTCACTAATTTCCCAGTTTCCAATGTCACATTGCAGTGTGGAAACGACACAAGTTCTAATATGTTGTACCAAACTGGAAAGGTTTTGAGTTGGGTCTAATAATGGACTGTGTATCTTTTGTCCAAGCCTATCTATGTGTAGAGAGACTCCCTCCAAAAGGTTGGCTACTTGAGGATGAATTTTTTTAGCCTCAGCAATGAATGTAACTGCCTAACAAGCTGTGGAGGGTTAGTTGCCTATGTTGGTAGAAGAAGAACTATATACACATGATGAAGTGATGTCTTTTGAGGTATTATTTGAATGAGCAGGTTGGTTGGTAGAATGGAAAGTGTCTTGTTTCTCTGGAGTCAGAAGACTTGAATTCAGACTCTGACTTACTACCTGTCTAACCTAGGGCAAAACATTTCATTTGTCTGATGTGGAGTTTTTCCATCCATAAAATGAAGAGGTTAAACTTAAATGTCCTCTGAGGTTGCTTCCAGTTGTAAATCTTTGTTCCTATGACTGTCTGTATAATTTTATAAAGAACCCCAAATAGTGAGATGTAATTGTTGATGAGAATAGGAGAATGGGAAAGAGTTCATTTGTGCTTGAAGTGTTAGCAAAATTCTCTGGACAAGGGCTAAACTTTTCACTGGAGAGGTCGCGCAGCATGGTGCATGGAGTGGTTGGCCTGGAGTTAAGAAGGAATGAGTTTAAATGCCACTTCTACCAATCATTAATTAGCCTTGAGATATTGAATAAATCATTTAAACTCATTGCACCTCTATTTCCTCATTTATAAAATAGGGATCATAATTGTATTACCTCCCTCATAGAATTATTGGGAGGTTCAAATGAGATTTTATACATATAGACACACATAAACAAACACACAAACACAAGTGTTACATGTCTATTATTTTTGCTAATAATGATAATAATATGTCTGATTTATTCACTAAATGTTAAAAGTTCTACCTTTGAACCAATTTGCTGTAGAAGTATAGAAATTGGGGCAGCTATGTGTCATAGTGGATAGAGTGCTGACCCTGGAGTCAAGTGGACTTGAATTCAGATCTGGCCTCAGACACTTACTAACTATGTGATCCTGGGCAAGTCACTTAACCCTGATTGCCTCCAAGAAGAAGAAGAAGAAGAAGAAGAAGAAGAAGAGAAATCAGCACTTATAAGAAAAGCATTTTACAAGAGTAAGTAGCTAGATACCCTCTGTATAGATTGTAAACTTCTTGAGAACTTGGACTGTAGTTTTTTACCTTTATATCCTAGTACCTTACATAATTCCCTTCGCACATAGCAGGTGCTTAATAAATATTGAATGAATGAGTACAGGTGGCCTTTTTGTTTTCATGTTAGTAGAAATTATCCATGAAATACAGCCATTTCCTTCTCTAGCTCATTTTACAGATGAGAAACTGAGGCAAAGAAGGTTTAAGTGACTTGCCCAGGGTCACACAGCTAGTAAGTGTCTGAGGCCAAATTTGAACTCAGATCTTCCTGACTCTAGGTCCAGCACTCTATTCACTGTGCCACCTGGCTGCCCTAGTTCCTTCCCTCTATTTGTAGAACATAGCCATTTTATCATATACATAGCTTGTTTGTACATCACTGTTTACTTGTTTTCTCCTCCATTAAACTGAATTCTTTGAGAGCAGGGACATGTTCTTTGTTCCTGTTTGTTTGTTTTTGTCTTTGTATCCCAGCACTTAGCATTGTGCCTGGCACATAGTAGGAGCTTAATAAATGTTTACTGACTGATTGACTGACTGGACTACACCAAGTATCTGCACAGGGGTTGGGGGGTGGGGAAGAGGGGCCGGGGGAGCCCAAGAAGTAGTAAAACAGTTTGCTGCTGCAAACTGGAAGCCAGAAAAACAAATGGAGGTTTTCTAGTTGAGCAGTGGATCTGCTCACTCTTCAATTTCTACAGGTTCTTAAGTTCAATATAGTAGCAATATAGTAGCTCAAGCCCCTATTCAATGCCTTTTCTGCTAATAGACCAGGCAGGAACTGTACATTGAAAAGTGTTTAGTTTGGACAGAATATGAAAGGAAATAAGGGAAGGGAAAAAAAATCAAACAATTAAATCATTCTGAGCTTTCCTTAAAAGAGTACAATTTCCCTACAGACTGAGAATTGGAAAGAGTGCAGCCTTTTGACTGAGTCCAAGTTTTACAGAACAAATCCTTTTATTAAGGGGATTTGTTCTGTGAAGTTTCGATTCAGTCAAAGAGCCGCACTTGAGGACCTAGAGGGCCATATGTGGCCTCGAGGCCTTAAGTTCCCCATGCCTGGCCTTTGGGCCTTAGTGCCACCAGCAGGTTGAAAACTGTTTTGCTGCTTCTTGTCTTCCCCCCCCCACCCCCCATACAGATCCTTGGTATAGTCCAGTCAGTCAATCAGTCAGTAAACATTTATTAAGCTCCTACTATGTGCCAGGCACAATGCTAAGTGCTGGGATACAGAGACAAAAACAAACAAACAAGAACAAAGAACATGTCCCTGCTCTCAAAGAATTCAGTTTAATGGAAGAGAAAGCAAGTAAACAGTGATGTACAAACAAGCTATGTATACGATAAAATGGATATGTTCTACAAATAAATAGAGGGAAGGAACTAGGGCAGCCAGGTGGCACAGTGAATAGAGTTGTGGACCTAGAGTCAGGAAGACCTGAGGTCAAATTTGGCCTCAGACACTTACTAGCTGTGTGACCCTGGGCAAGTCACTTAAACCTTTTTTGCCTCAGTTTCTCATCTGTAAAATGAGCTAGAGAAGGAAATGGCAAACTGCTCCAGTATCTTTGCCAAAAAAAACCCCAAAAGGGGTCATGAAGAGTCAGACATGACTGAAAATGTCTGAACAACAATAAAAACTAGAATTAGGGAAGATCAGGAATGGCTTCCTATAGAACAGGAACAGAAGCAGAGCCACAGTACCCAGGATCACAACCCAGCTTGTGACATCCTCGAGGCCTCACTCTCTCCTACTTCCCATATCCGATCTCTTGCCAACATCTGTTGATTTTACTTTGGTATCAATCCTAAAAACAAATGAGCAAAGAGTCACACAGGTTATGCCTTCATGGGCCCCCAGCACTTCCAAGTGCGGCCTTAACCAGCTTAAAATGTAATTGGGAAATGTTTAACAAAATACAATAAAACGTAAATAATGTTAGTATGTGATTTTCTGAGTCAATATGCATCCTGCAGGGATACTTAAGTAAGATTTAGTGGTCCCTATTTCTATTTGAGTTTGATACCACTGTTGTAGAAGGTGGGGTTTTCGCTGGGGCTTAAAAAAAAGCCAGGGAAGCCTGGAGGCAGAGATGAGGATGGAAGGAATTTGAGGCATGGAGGACAGCCAGTAAAAATGCCCAGATGTAGGAGCTGGAGTATCTTGTGGAAGGAACAGCAAGGAGGTCAGTGTTGCTGGATTGCTGGGTATATGAGGAGGGAAGGGGACTAAGATATAAGAAGATCAGAAAGGTTGTGGGGTGAGGGACTTTGGATGTCAACAGAGGATTTTATATTTGATCCTGGAGGAGTTAGGGAGTCACTGAAGTTTATTGAATAAAGAGGGCCATGTGGTCTTTAGAAAGGTGACATCTGTTTAAAACATTGGCAGCTGAGTGGAGGAGGATGGATTGGACCGGGGAGATACTTGTAGCAGGCCGACCTACCAGCAGTAATAATCCATCAGGGAGAAAGTAAGGTCCGGCACACAGGTGGTGGCAGTGCCAAAGGAGAGAAGGGGGCAAATGTGAAAGATGTTACCAGTATCAGGATCCCCATGCCAAGACCACCCTTTTTTTTTTATTCTTCTCTTTTTACTATTAAGAGACACCCTGTTTTTCCAGAGTGAAGGCCCAGTGAGAAAACTGTGCCTGAGCTTGGCGTAACAACAATCCTTTGCATGCACCCTCTGGATGAACTCAGGCAGAGTAAAATCTCAGAATTGTTTCTCACCAGCACCAGGTGATCTCTGAGCTTGGACGAGCACCTGCAGTACCCATGTTCTGGTCATGAAGTGCTGCTGTGAATCAACCTTGTCTTATTTGTTGCTGTTACCCCTCATTGTCAGGGCTACTGCTCACTGTATAGCTACTAATATATGTATTGAGATTTGCCCACACTAAAGTGGGTATCCTTATTATCAGAGGAGGTCCTGGTACATATGTATAGTTTCTCTCCTCCAGTGGAATAAAGAAAGCTCTTTGCTTATGACCACTGTTAGCTGTCTGTTTTTATTTTGTTTTTTTCAGAGTTAACTGTGGTTGTGATAACCTCTGTGACCCTTTGGTCATTTGTTTTCAGGGTCAACACCAAAGCAAAATCAACAAACCTTGGCAGGAGAGAGGATACGGGGAGTGAAAGAGAGTGAGGCATCGAGGGTATCACAAGCTAGATTATGATCTTGGGTGCTGTGGCTCTGAACCACATGTGCTTCTGTTCAGCTTTGGGAGCTCATATGCAGCATGTGCTGTTATCCATCTTCGTAGCTTTCATTCGTAGAAGCCCCGCTCTCTGCTACTGCTACCTCTTCTCTCAGCCTTTGTAGCTCTGATAACACTGAAGAAGCCTTGGTCTTGCTGCTGCTACAGGGCTGTGTAGCAACCATCTGCTGAAACTCTGCTCCACACCTGCTTCCCACCGCAGCTGCTGCTTACTCTTTTAGAGTGCGCCTGCCCAAGTTAACATGCCTGGAGGCTAGTCAACACATTATCAGCCTTGTTAGTATGCCAAACTGGGCTGCCCAGATGGTCTACAAAAGCGCCACTCAGGACGCTTAGAAGATCCAGACTCACCTCTCAATGCCAGGTCTCCAGCCCTTTCTTCTAGCTGGATTAGGCTAAATGGATTTCAATTTCCTCTTCCCAATGTAAGGGCAATAATAGCTAGCATTTAGATATAGGGGAGGACTCCAAGTAGAAAGCCTTTCTTTGGATGTGAAGGAGGCCCGGTATGTAACATGAGGGCTGTCTTTGTGTGGCTCAAAGAGGGACAGAACAGACATTGCTAGCCTCTTCTCCCTTCCCCCAACTCCTTCAAAAGAGACTTTAATTCCTGCCAGGAGGGGATGTGGGAAGCTAGTGCTGGAGATGACTCTGTTCTCCGAGAGAGGGAATTTTTATTATGGTTTAGGTGTTTCAGTTCGTGTCTAACTTTTCGTGACCCCATTTGGGGCTTTCTTAGTAAAAATATTGGAGTGGTTTGCCATTTCCTTCTCCAGCTCATTTTACAAATGAGGAAACTGAGGCAAACAGGGTTAAGTGACTTGCCCAGAGTCACAGTTAAAAGGATCTGAGGCCAGATTTGAACTCAGGTCTTCCTGATTTCAGGCCTAGCACTCTATCCACTGCACCACCTAGCTGCCCCTGAAAGAGGGGATACGAGGCTAGAATTAGATTTATCTGCCCTTGAATGGGGCAGCTAGGTAGTGCAATGGATAGAGTACTAGGCCTGGAGTCAGGAAGACCTGAGTGACTCTGGGGAAATCATTTAACACTTTGCTTCAGTTTCCTCATCTGTAAAATGGGCTGGAGAAAGAAATAGCAACCACTCCAATATCTTTGACAAGAAAACCCCCAAAAGGGTCATAAAGAGTCAGACACAACTGAAAATTACTAAACAACAAAAGTACCCTTGAATATTATTAATCTAGGGGATATGATTGTGTTCAATCTAGTTTTTGATCACTTTGTCATTACTATTGGGGGGGAAGGGAAACTCCAAGCTCTATTAAGGTATTCTCCCATTAGGAGGAGATAACTCAGATCAACTGAGAGAGAGGGTCTTGGATTTCACCCAAGAGGACATTACCCACTGAAGTCTCTAGTGTAGCAAAGTAGGGATAGGGACATGATGGGACTGCCACCTCTTCTCAAGTCTTCCCAGAGTCTTTTTTCTTCAGCAACCTAAAGTAGAGTTAACTTCTTCTATTTTCCTTTTTGAAGCTGGAAACCAGAGCACCCAAAGTGCCTTGAAGCTCAAAGAAGACCTTAACCTTAAGGAATCTTGAAGGGGCTTAGCAAAGAGATTACAGCAATTTATCACAAGGATAATTGACTATGACCAAGTGGGATTTATATAAGAAATGCAGGGTTGGTTCAATATTAGGAAAACTACCAGCATAATTGACCATAGCAACAACAAAATTAACAGAAATCATATGATTATCTCAATAGATGCAGAAAAAAGCTTTTGACAAAATACAGCACCCATTCCTATTAAAAACACGTGAGCACAGGAATAGAATCTATCTAAAATTGTCAGCAAGCATTATATGTAATAGGGATAAACTAGAAGCATTTCCAATGAGATCATATGTGAAACAAGGACATCCATTATCACCAGTGTTATTCAATAGTGTACTAGAAATGTTAGCTTTAACAATAAAAGAAGAAAAAGAAATTGAAGGAATTAGAATAGACAAAGAAGAAACAAAACTGTCACTCTTTGCAGATGATAAGATGGTATACTTAAAGAATCCTAGAGAATCAACTAAAAAACTTGAAACAATTAATAACTTTAGCAAAGTTGCAGGATATAAAATGAGCCCACATAAATCATTGGCATTTCTATATATTACTAACAAAGCCTAGAAGCAAGAGATAGAAAGAGAAATTGCATTTAAAGTTAAAAGTTGCTAAAGTTGTAGCTAATATAAAATACTTGGGAGTCTACCTGCCAAGACAAACCCAGGAATTATATGAACACGATTACAAAACACTTTTTACACAAATAAAGTCAGATCTAAATAATTTTTAAAAATTAGTTATTCATGGTTAGGCCAAGCTAATATAATAAAAATGACAATTCTACCTCAATCAATTTATTTATTCAGCGCCATACCAATCAAACTACCAAAAATTATTTGTAAAGCTAGAAAAAATAATAACAAAATTCATCTGGAAGAACAAAATGTTTAGAATATCAAGGGAATTAGTGAAAAGAAATGCAAAGGAAGGTGGTCTAGCCATGTCAGATCTAATACTGTATTATAAAGCAGAAATTATCAAAACTATTTGGTACTGACTAAGAAATAGAGTGACGGGTCAATGGAATAGGTTAGGTACACAAGACACATTAGTTAATGACTATAGTAATCTGCTGTTTGACAAACCCAAAGACTCCAACTTCTGGGATGAGAACTCACTATTTCACAAAAACTGCTGAGAAAAGTGAAAAATAGTATGGCAGAAACTAGGTGTAGACAAGGATCTTACACCGTATACCAAGATAAGTCAAAATGATTATATGATTTAGACATAAAGGGTGATACCATAAGCAAATTAGGAGAGCAAGGAATAGTTTGCCTGTCAGATCTGTGGAGAAGGGAAGAATTTATGACAATAGAAGAGATAGAGTACATTATGAAATGCAAAATGGACAATTTATTGCATTAAATTAAAGAGGCTTTGCACAGAAACAAAACCAATGCAATCAAGATTAGAAGGGAAGCAGAAAGCTGGGAAACAATTTTTTACGGCCAATGTCTCTGATTAAGGCTTCATTTCTAAAATATGTAGAGAACTGAGTCAAATTTATAAAAATACAAGTCATCCCCCAATTGATAAATGGTCAAAGGATATGAACAGGCAGTTTTCAGATGAAGAAATTAAAGCTATCTATAGTCATGAAAAAAAATGCTCTAATCACTATTGATTAGAGAAATGCAAATCAAAACAGCTCTGGGGTACCACCTCACACCTATTAGATTGGCTAACATGACAAAAAAACAAAAGGAAAATGATAAATGTTGGAGAAGACGTGGGAAAATTGGACCACTAATGCATTGTTGGTGGAGTAGTGAACTGATCCAACCATTCTGGAGAGCAATTTGGAACTATACCCAAAGCCTATAAAACTGTGCATACATACCCTTTGATCCAGCATTAGGTCTGTATCCTAAAGAGATCATTAAAAGGGGAAAAGGACC
>NW_020954583.1:17606285-17615599 GCF_900497805.2 Vombatus ursinus
CACGTGTACAATATTTATAGCAGCTCTTTTTGTGGTGGCCAAGAATTGGAAATTGAGAGGGATACCCATCAATTGGGGAATGGCTGAGCAAGTTGTGGTATGTGAATGTGATGGAATACTATTGTTTTATAAAAAATAATGAGCAGACATATCTCACAAAAACCTGGAAAACTTACATGAACTGATGGTGAATGAAGTGAGTAGAACCAGGAGAACATTGTCCACAGTAGCAGTAACATTGTGCACGGATCAACTTTGATAGACTTAGCTCTTCTCAGCAATACAATGATCTAAGACTCATGTTGGAAAGTGCTGTCTACATCCAGAGAAAGAAATATGGAGTCTGAATGCAGATTGGATCTAGAAATAAGTGATTTCCTGACTCACAATTCAAAGCTTTTTCCACTATGTTAGTTCTTTTATACTTCTTTTCCTCTGTCTATTTCCACTACCCTAAAAATTCCAACACTCAGAATTGGCCTAACATTTTTCACTATGAAGTAGAATTTGGCAGATTCATCTTATCTAAAGAGAATTTAATTATTGGGGAAGGTACTAAAGGGATCCTTTTATAAGGTGTTCTCACCCACAAGGTAGTTAGTGCTATAAACCAATACATGAATTCCAAGGTCAAAATTTTAAGGTCTCAATATACTATGTATTGGTGGCTGGGGAAAGGGACAACCACTGTGTTCAGAAAAGGAGTTTCTTTAGATGCTCTCTCCACACTATGCACCTCCACTGCAGCCATCATACTTAGGCCCCTCCTGCTGGAACTCTGCTCCTGGGATACTGGCTTCTGTTTGGTGAGCTCTCATCTACCTTGCCCAGAACCAGGCCTCTATGTCATTTCCTGGCCATCTCCACAGCATGCTATGGGCAGGTATAACATTTCTACCCGTTTCCCTTTTGTGTTGTCTTTATCTTTATATTTCTTCCCTTTTCTTACAACATGGAGCTTTTTGCCTCAGCCTCTCCAATGCCATCCTACCCCAAATCCCTTATCTTACTGGTGATTCTGCCCTAGGCCACAAGAACTATCCCCTAGTGGGCTGAACCTGGTGACCCAACTACTCCCAAAGGAATGCATCTCTTATCATCTAGATTTCCATCTCTTGTTTTCTCTGTCTGACTTTCCAGTTCTGGTTTTCTTGTTTTTCCATATGCTGCTCCCTTTTGATAGCCTAATCATTACCTGTCATTTTAAATGTAGGTGTTATTGGAGCAACCCAGGACAAGGCAGAGAATTCATGCCTTATCAAGGAGACATCATCAATGCTAGAACAAAATAGTCATTAGTGGGTGGCAATAAGATCTTTGACACCCTTGATAAGTAAACATCATCAGTGCTAGAATAAGTGAAGGCAATGACAGCAGGAGAGTCTGGACATTCCAGTTCCACTAGAGACACATTGTTATATATGGTGATTAAGTTCTCTAGAACTATTAATCATCTAGTGATTTCCCTCTATTGTTGTTGTGGTTTATGTCCAATTTTTTGTGACCCCATTTGGGGTTTTTGTTTGGTTTTTTTTTGGCAAAGATACTGGAGTAGTTTGCCATTTTCTTCTCTAGCCTGTTTTACAGATGAGGAAACTGAGGCCAACAGGGTTGAATGACTTGCCAAAGGTTACACAGCTAGTAAGTATCTGAGGCCTTCCTGACTCCAGGCTCCACACTGTGCCATGTAGCTGCCTTTTCCCTCTCTTAATACTGATTAAAAACCTTGTCCAAATTCTATCAACATTTCAGGTACATAAGAGTTAAATATGGGGGCAGCTAGATGGTGCAATGGTACAGGTGCACCAGTCCTGGAGTCAGGAGGACCTGAGCTCAAATCTGGCCTCAGACACTAGCTGTGTAACCCTAGGCAAGTCACTTAACCCCAACTGCTTCACCAAAAAAGAAAAAAATTAAATATGATTTTATCAGCAGGGCAATCTAACCATAATGGATACAAATGAATTCTGAGTTACAAAGAGATAACTTACAAATGAATTTTGGGAACACTAGTCAGCTGTTATTTTGAGAGTAATGGTCAACACTTTCATAATCCATTATAAAGGAAAGGCAAGGTGCTGTAATGGAGAGAGAGTTGGACTTAGAGTCAGGAAAACCTGGGTTTAAGACTCATCCGATGATTGTGGAATCCAGGTCAAGTCACTTAATCTCTCAGTGACTTAGGGAACTCTCTTAACTTTTACAGTTCTCAAACTTTTTAGTCTCAAGATCCCTTTATACTCCTAAAAATTGAAGACCTTAAAGACCTATTGTTTATTTGAGTTATATCTATTGGTATTTACTATAATGGAAATATAATGGAAATTAAAATATCCTAGTATTATTATGGAAATAGTTTTGACCTCACAGAACTATTCTTGAAAGGGTCTTGGCCACCCCAGGGGTAGGCCAACCACACTTTGAGAACTGATGCTCTAAAAGTATAAATTTCTGGGGCAGCCAGGTGGCGCAGTGGATAGAGCACTGGCCCTGAAGTCAGGAGGACCTGAGTTCAAATGTGACCTCAGACCAAACACTTGTCACTTACTAGCTGTGTGACCATGGGCAAGTCACTTAACCCCAATTGCCTAAAAAAAAAAAAAGTTTAAAAAATAAGTAAAAGTATAAATTTCAGAAAAGATTCATCCTTGTCTCATGTCCCTCAGATGCCTTCTGCCTCTATCTCTTCCTTTATCCTTGTCTCATGTGAAAAGGTGGTTTTACTCCTAACCAAGGCAAACCACTCTACCAGCACAAGAGATCCTATTCTCTCTTGTGTTCTCCAATAGATTGGCCCCTCTGTCATTTGCACTCTCTCACTTATCTTCAATATCTGCCTGTCTAATGACGTCTTCCCTATTGCCTACAAACATGCCCATGTCTCCTTCATTCACAAAAAATCCTCACTTAGAGCAGAACCAGGAGAACATTGTGTACCGTAACAGCAATATTGTTAGGATGATCAACTGTGAAAGAATTAGCTACTTTGATCAAGACAATAATCCAAGACAATTCCAAAAGACCCATGATGAAAAATGCTATACACCTCCAGAGAGAGAACTGATGAACTCTTATTGCAGACTGAAGCGCACTTTTTAAACTTCTTTTTATTTTCCTTGGGATATGTGTGTGTGTGTGTGTGTGTGTGTGTGTGTGTGTGTGTGTTTTCTTTTGCAACATGGCTAGGATGGAAATGTTTTGCATGACTTCACATATATAATCAATATCATATTGCTTCCGTTTTTAAGGAGTTGAGGAGGAGAGGGAGAGAATTGAAATTCAAAAATTTTTTAGATGAATGTTAATTTTTTTTTAAATATATAATTGGGAATTATTTAATAAAATAAAATATGTTTAATATTTTAAAAATCCTCACTAGATCCTACTGTCCCCAATAACTCTAGTCCTATATCTCTTCTGCCTTTTGCTGCTTAACACCTTGAGAAGGTTGTTTATAATAGGTGCTTCCACTTTCTCCTCTCTTCTCTCTCTCTCTCTCTCTCTCTCTCTCTTTCTCCTACAGTCTAGCTTCTGATCTCACCACCTCACAGAAACTGTTCTCTCCAAAGTTACCATTAATTTCTTAATTGCAAAATCCAATGGACTTTTCTCAATCTTCATTCTGCTTGACCTTTCTGCAGCCTTTGACACTCTTGATACCTTCTTTACCTTGCTACTCTTTCCCCTCTGGTTTTTGAGACACCACTGTCTCCTGGTTTTCCTCCTATCTGTCAGACCACTCTTTCTCAGTCTCCTTTGCTAGATCTTTATCCAGGTCACACCCTCTAACCCCTGGTGTCCCACAGGGCTCTGTCCTGGGTCTTCTCTTCTTTCTTTATAGTACTTCACTAAGAGACCTCATCAGCTCCCTTGGATTTTGTTGCCATCTTTATGATAACAATTCTCAAACCTACCTGTCCTGCCCTAACTGTTCTCCTGTCCTCTAATCTCACAACTCTAATTTCCTTTTAGATATCTCGAACTGGATGTCCAATAGACATTTTAAACTCAAGTCCAAAGTTGAACTCATTATCTTTCCCCCTAAACTCTCCCTTCTTTATTACTGTCCAGTGCACCACCATCCTCCAAAGCCCTCAGGTTCACAACCTAGGAATCACCCTCAACTTTTTATTCTCTCTTATCCACCCTCACCCCCTAATATCTAATCTACTGCCAAGGCCTGTCAATCTTACCTTTTGCAGCATTTCTCAAATATACCTCTTTCCTACCCAGATAATGCCAACACCTTGTTTCAGGCCCTTATCACCTCACACCTGGACAATTGTAATAGCCTGCTGGTGGGTCTGCCCAACTCAAGTCTCTCTCCGCCCAATTCATTCTCCATTTGGTCACTAAAGTGACTTTCCTAAAATGCAATTCCAATCTTCTCACCTCCCTACTCAATAAACTCCAGTGGTTCTCTCTCACCTCTAGGACCAAATACAAAATCTCCTGTTCGGTATTAAAAACTTTTCATAACCTAGGCCCCCTACCTTTTCAGTCTTCTTTCACCTGACTCCTGCCAGGTATCTAGTGACACTGGCCTCTTTGCTGTTCCACAAACAAAGCACTCTCTGAGCTTCAGGCATTTTCTCTGGCTATGTTTCATGCCTGGAATTATCTCCCTCCACTTCTGTGTTTCCTGACTTCCCTGGCTTCTTTTAAGTCCCATTTAAAATCTTATCTTCTACAGAAAGTCTTTCTTAACCTCTTCTAATTCTAGTTCCTTTCTTCTTTTAATTATTTCCTATTTATCCTATGTATAGCTTGTTTGTACATAATTGTTTCCATTAGACTGTGAGCTCCTTGAGGGCAGGGACTGTCCATTGCTTCTTTTTGTATCTCCAGGGCTTAGCACAGTGTCTAATACATAGTAGGCACTTAATAAGTGCTTATTGACCAACTGATTGTCTGACTAGCATGGGAATGAGAAGTCACTTCTTGGCAACTCCCTATACTGATGAAACCAGAGGTTTAAAAAAAAAGATACTTGTATATGTATATGTGTATATACACATAGATGTATATATATGTACACTAAGGAAGTAATATTCAAAATGTTTACTGTTTATACATTTCTGAAAACAATACAAACCAGAATATATTTTTAAAATAAATTTTTATTGATATCTCTTATTTTTTTACATTGCCTAAATTTTTCCCAGTATACCTCTTTCTCCCCCTCCCAAAGAGCCATCCATTATAACAAAGAAAAATACATGTTTATTATTTTTTTACATCCATGTCACCACCAAAGATAATTCTTCCCCCATAGAACCCTCCGCTGTAACAAAGAATTTCAGTTAAGCAAAGTAAGCCAACACATTAACAATCTCTGCCTCATACCAGACTTATAGCCCACCTCCTCTCTACCAAGAGTAAGAAATTATATTTCACCTTTAGTCATCCAGAACTGAGATTAGTTACTGTATTGACCAGTGCATTAATGTCTTTGAGTGTTAGTTTACTTCATATTAATGGACAAATTGTCCTCTTGGTTCTGCACCAGTTTGTAGAAATTTTCACAAGTTTCTTTGAATTCTTCATATTTGTCTTTACTCAAGATTCAATAATATTCCATTGCATCCACATACCATTTGTCCAGCCATACCCCAAATGATGAGCATCCATTTTGCTTATTGCCACCACAAAAAAGTGCTGCTATAAATATTTTGGTATATATCGAACCTTTCCTTCTGTCTGAGGTTGCTGGTGTATATACTCAATAATAGCGTTGCTGGCTCGAAAGGTTTGTAAGGTTTGCTATAAAGCACATGGATTTTTTTAAAAGTCGACAACTCTATGAATATTAGCTAAGAACCCATTATGTGCAGAGAACTCACATACAAACTTCTATATTTCTACTTCTTCCTACTCATCTTCAAGCTAATGGAGATTCCTGTGGTCATTACTTCAAACTTACTGTATAATTAGAAATCATACTATTGGTGGTATTGGTTCATTTTCAAATTCATGCCTCTGTTGTCTTTGTACTCCATTTCCCAATAGCACTTTAAAAATGTAATTATGTCGCTTGTATTTGAGAAATGCTTCTATCATGTGGAATTGCTATTTTTTTGCACATACTGCCATTGAGTGCAATCATATGATAGATTAATGGCCGCTAGTAGTCTAATCACACAACTTTATCTTCTATCTACCAGCTAACTTCTCCCTACGTTTGCAAATGTATTATCAACAGCCAAGGTGCATTCAACTGATAGGAAGAGATAGACATAGATACATATCCCTATGCATTGGTCCAGATTGATTTCGTTGTTGTAGGGAGTTTCACAGTGTGGAAACTCCCTCTGTTAATGCTAATCAGGAGCTCTTCTGTAACTACAGCACCAACACAGAGTTGCCTAGGGGCACTAAGAAGTTGCATGACTTGCCTAAGGTCATAAAACTGATATGTTTCAGAGGTAAGACTTAAAGCAGATCAGGCCATGCTTCACATCCCATCCTGCCAGTCTTCCGGGGCCCTTTGCCATCTGCCCTTCCATGCTGCTTTGCTTCCCTCCTCTGGAAGACACTAGCAATTGGAATTGGGAAAGGTCACTTGCAAAAAGTGGGATATGAGTGGAGGTGAGGAGGATAGAGAGCATTTTAGGCATGAGGGACAGCTAGTGAAAAGACATGGAACTGGAAGATGGAATGTCATGTGTGAGGATTAGCAAGAGGGATAGGGTAGCTGGATTTTAGACAATGGAGGCAAGGGAATATGAGGTATAAGAAGCCTGGACAGGTAGGAAGGAACAAGGGGGCAGCACTGGAGATAGAGCACTGGACCTAGAGTCAAGAATTCTTGAGATCAAATCAAGCCTCAGACACTTACTGGCTTGTGACCCTAGGTAAGTCACTTAACCTCTGTTTCCTTATCTGTAAAGTGGGGATAATAATAGCATCTACCTCCCAGGGTTGTTGTGAGGCTCAAATTAGATTATAATTGTAAAGCACCTAGTACGGTACCTGGCACATAGTAAGCAAGTAAGCTTTTAGAAAAAAATCACTTTGTGGATAGAGTGGAGAGGATGGATTGGAGTGGGGAAAACCTTGAGTCAGAAAGGTCAACCAGAAGACTATTGGAATAGTTCAGGGGAGAAAGAGAGACTGAACTAGGGTAGTAACTGTATGAGTGCAGAAAAGGCATATATTCCAAAGATGTGAAGGTAAGACAAGATTTGGCTACAGATGGGACAAAATCATCCCCACGATTTGATCTATGATCCTTTAATCATCATCTCTATAATTGAAATAATAATGTTTATTGTATAAACTCAGTAGCGTCCAATTTTTGCAGTGCTTTAAGGTAATACAGCAATTCTTAGGCAGAGGTTCTTAACCTTTTTTGTGTCATGGATCCTTTTATCAAACAGCTATCAATAAAGGATATGTGTGAGTAATTTTCAGAGGAAGAAATCAAAGCTATCAATAGTCATATGAAATAATGTTCTAAATCACAAATTAGATAAATGCAAGTTAAAAGATCTCTTTGGTACCACTTCATATCCATCTAATTGGCTGAGGTGACAGAAAAGGAAAATGACAAATGCTGAAAGGAATGTGGAAAAACAGGTACACTAATGCCTTGTTTGTGGAGTTGTCAACTATTCTAACCATTCTGGAGAACAATTTGAAACTATGCCCCAAAAGCTATAAAACTATACATACCTTTTGACCCAACAATACCAGTACTAGGTTTATGCCCCAAGGAAGAGGACCAAGAGGATTTTATATGTGATCTTGGAGGTGATAGTGAACCACTAGAATAGGAATGGGGTGGCATGGTCACACTTTTGCTATAGGAAGATTACTTTGGCAGCTTAGTAGGGGATAAACTCCAAGTAGGGAGAGAGTTGAAGCAGAGAGACCAGCCAGTAAGCTATTACAATGGTCCAGGGGAGTACACCAGTGACCTAGTGTACTTTTCCTATTTGTTTCTGGGTCCAGCTCATTGTCAATTTGAAGTGCCTGTCGAAGACAGAAGTGCTATTGGGTGAGATGTGTGGGTAGCCCTACCAATTGCCTACCAAAGTGAGAACAATGGATATACCTTATCCATTTGGCTTTTCTTGTGATGATAGATGAGTTGAAGAGTTGAGTGATTATAGATTTCTTTTAGAAGACTGAAATGTTTTGGGGTTTAAGGTAATCAACACAATTTTATATGCAAGCAGAAGTGATGAGGTTTAGGGGTGCTGAGACCCCAAAATCAGAACACGCGGATCCTGCCTGAAAGAACTCAACCCAAGCTTTCTTTCAGTAAAAGACAAGGTTTATTAGAACATCTGCCATATTGGCCAGACTCTTAAGGAATCTGAACAGTGGCTAGATTTTAAGAATCTGAGCACCTTAATGGAGACAAGATGGACCTTATATACAGAAAGACTGTGGGAGGGATCTAGAAGTGGCCAACTAGTTTGGGGTGACTGGAGGAGGGGTCTAAGGAGATCTGGATGGCCAGTAAGCTGGGGTGAACAGAACTCCTGGGACCTGAACAATGGAGCCTAGCTAGGATTAAGTGTGGGAAATGGCTGGGGAGTCATAGGGAGGGCTAGGCTAAGAGTTAACAGAGATTAGGTGTAGCCACAATGAAAGGCCAGAGATTTGGCCATGTGAGAAATTCCAGGGTTTTCCTTTTTGGGGTCTAGATTCCCATCCTCATCAGGAGCATATAGAGGACCTTTCCATTTTTGGGTAATCCTTTTTGATTTGGATTTTGCCCTGGATATCCTCTGTAATAGTGCCAGAGTTTTTGCTGTTTTTTGTTTGTTTCTTTTTTAAAAACTATTTCTTCCTATGTTGTCCCAGTTGGAAGTGCAACAAGAGACTCACAGGCCCAATCCTAATGCTGATCATTATAGAAACTTTAGCTTACTCTTTTCCCCCAAACTGAGACAGTTCAAGTTGCAATAAGTTTAAGGGATCGGTCATGCATACCATATGTGAGCCCTAGGAATGGGGAGCCCTCAGGCTCAGTTAGGCAACAATAACAGATATGATGAGATCTTTCAATTTATGCATCTGTAAGTCAAGGAAAAGGCCATGTGTTTGGAATCCCAAAAAAGAAAAACCCTGGACTTTACCATCTGGCCAAATCTCTGGCTTTCATTTGAGGCTATAATCGTATCAACCGGCCTTTCCTTATGGCTATGCCCAATTTCCCAATGTTGTTCTGTTACCTCCCAGTTGCCCCTGGCCCCTTCCCACCTTTAATCCTATCTAGATTCCATTCTCCCTTGGCCTCTTGGTCCAGGTCCCAGGAGTTCTGTTCACCCCAGCTTACTGGCCATTCCCATTCAGATCTTCCT
>NW_020954583.1:17615673-17625823 GCF_900497805.2 Vombatus ursinus
CTCACAGTGTTCAGATTGCTTAAGAGTCTGGCCAATATGGCAGATATTCTAATAAACCTTGTTTTTGGCTGAAAGAAGGCTTGGGTTGAATTCATTCGGGCAGAACCCATGTGTTGTGATTTTGAGGTTTTAGCACCCCTAAACCTCAACACTTATACCTCTATTTGTTCCAAGTTCCAAGGCATTTCAGAGGTTGCTGGAAGAGACCTTTAATAATTCAAAGGAGTTTGACCGATTCAACCACACAAAAAGGGCCAGATAGATGAAGACTCTCTTTTGCCCAGATCTCAGCATATGTCTAAATAGAGACCCTATTGAGCTATCCAACAGTATGTATATCTGGGACATACAATATACAATACAATATACAATATACATACAATATAGATAGACAATGAGCTGAGCCAAGAGTTGAGAAGGGAAATGAAGGACTGCATTGCTTTTTGGAAACTGAAAAGCAGTTTTACTGACCCCAAGCTTCCCATATCAGCAGTCAGCCAGTCTTCTGATAATAATTAATAATTCACTTGCAAGTCAAGACATCACCTTCTTTATGTCATTGCTCCTCTTCTAGAACAAAGGACAAACAGCAACAGCAGTGATAATAGACAATTATTAAGTTCCTACTATGTGTTAGGCACTGTGCCCTGGGGATACAAAAAGAGGCAAAAGGTGGTCCCAGCCCTCCTGTAGCTCACAGTCTAATGGGGGAGACAACAAGCCAACCAATACTTACAAAGAAGCTATATACAGGATAAATAGCAAACAATTAAGAAAAGGAAGGCACTAGAATTAAGAAGGGCTTTAAAAGATTTCTTGTGGAAGATGAAATTTTAGATAGAACTTTAGATAGAACTTAGATAGAATTTTAGATAGAAAGAAGCCAGGAGAGTCAGAAGGCAGAGATGAGGAGGGAGAGCATTCCAGTTAGGAGAGATAGCCAGAAAGAATGCCTGGGGCCAAGAGATGGAGTATCTTGTTCTGGAAACAGCAAAAGCTCATCTTTCCAATACAAGCATTTTATAGGTATTGTTGTATGGCAGTAAGACCTAGAACACCACCATCTCTGAAAGAACTAAAAATGAGCAAGAAAAAAGAGGTTAATGGAGAAATGTCTGATGTCCTGGCTACTCTTTGGGGCTACAAGTTAGCAGGTCATGAAAGCTCATTGCCAGTTTTCATCAATTGCTTTTCTTCCACAAACAACACTTCTAAGGATATGATAAAATATATGCAGGGAGTAGACTCAAAATTTCCTTTATATGCAGAAATCCATACTGATTTGCCCCCAGGGTTTTTGCACTATATTTTGTTATATTTTACAATGGGGCCTTAGAATTTTCTCTTCAACTTCATAAATCAATGTAAAGCCATCTCTGTTTGAGAGGCATTATGAAATCTCTCTACCCACAAATGAAATGTTCCTATTTTTCTAACCAAACACCACTCTTCATCTTCCTTAGTGACGTGTAGCTAACATCGAATTAAAGCAAGAAGATTGCCTATTGAGAAAATGATTTTTTCATGAAAGGGATGGTGGTAGCCATGGTGATAACAAAAACACAAAGGAAATGGATGGTAAAATCAGGACAATGGTTAATTGTCCATAGGGAATGGATGAATCAAGTGGGAAGCAGTGGTTAGTTGTGGAGATGAAATATTGTATTATAAGTATTCTTGTATTGGGGTATGCGTCATTTCACCTTGAATGTAACATTTCAACCATAGCCTTACAAAATAAAAGCCTGCTAGCATTGTGTTAGTCTCTCCTGGGACTGGAAAGACTGCAGGAAGAAGTGAGAGCACGTTATTTCATCTATTTGTTAGGAGGAGATAACCTCTAGCTGTTCAGATTAAAAAGAAGAAAGATCGACAAGGGGGGATAAAAAGAGAACAAAGTAAAAAACACACAAGACACAGAAATTGTCCTGGGGCACTAGTTGAAATGCATATGCATGCCAGGAGCATCTGACTGTGTGCTTTCCCTAAGGATGGGGTTGTAGTTTTGAGGAACTTCAACACTTGGTGCAAATTCAGTTGAATGGTGAAGGGGACGTCAGAGTGATAGTGTGAGAAAGATACCCAGGCTAGGGAGGTCAGCATGTGTCACCAATGCCAGAGATTTTGGGGCCAGTGGTGAAACAATCTGTCCCGGTTGGATGCAGTGACTCTGGCCTAGTGGTGGGAGAAAGTGGGCCTTGGAAGAAAAGAATGACTAATTCAAACCCTTAAACTCTGGAAGTGGGCAACATATTGGGAAGTACAGGTACATTGGGAAGAGTGGAGCCAGAGGACGACCCGAATTCAGAAAGGACTGCCATGGGGAGAAAGCACTATGAATGTGCTTGAATGTTAGCACGCTGGGGTGAAATTCTTGTCACCTCTGGAATATTCCCCCAAAGTAGAAAGATAGGGAACAAAGT
The DNA here is from genome assembly GCF_900497805.2 of Vombatus ursinus. Classification (NCBI taxonomy): domain Eukaryota; kingdom Metazoa; phylum Chordata; class Mammalia; order Diprotodontia; family Vombatidae; genus Vombatus; species Vombatus ursinus. Next base: position 17,618,097 of record NW_020954583.1, read on the forward strand.
ATCCAGGGAGACAAATTAGCCATAGGAAAAGATAAATATAGTCCCAATGAAGGAAAGAGGAGATAGGGAAAAAAAAAAAAAACACAGCAATGAAGGAAGTTAAAATCTTAGTTTTTATGGAACAAAGCAAGTTAAGTTGTTCAGATACAAGATCAAAACTTCACAATTGTCATATTTCAACTACTATTAGCTTATAAATGTATCTTACATTGCTGTAAATGTTGGTAAATCACTTTAAGGACCACAATGAAATCATTCTAGAATTTTAAATTATACACTAAGTGGTATCATTAACAGTGCTAAAATCAGTAAATAATAATAATGAAAAATAAGCACATCAGAAAGAGCTGCTCAAAGTATTGGGAGATGTTTTATTAAACCATTATGTAAATAAATAAGACATAACTTGGGGGAAAAAAAACTGTGCTATCTTCAAAGGAAGCTTATTTTAAGGGGCTATGGAAGAGATGCATCAATTACTTCTGCCTCTCAATTTTTAAAATTTCTATTATTTCCCCCAAAACCTTCCTCCCTTTGTCCCATCTGTACTATTATTGTCGAGGGTTCCACTAACCTCCTATTCGCCCAGATTTGCAAAATCTAGATATCACCCTCAACTTCTCACTTTCTCTCACTTCCCATAGCTAATGTCTTGCCGAGTCCTGTTGATTATGCCTTTGAAACATCTCTTCTTTGTACTCCATTCTCTCTTCTGATAATGCCACTACCCAGGTGTAGGCTCTCATCACCTCACACATGAACTATTTCAATAGTCTTCTGGTTGGTTCCCCTGCCTCAAGTATCTTCCCATTCCGGTCTGTACTTCACTCAACTGTCAGACCCACCTTTCTAAAGTGCAGATCTGAGCATGTTCTACGGCACCCCCCTCTTCACCATTTAATAAATTTCAGTGGCTCCCTATCACCTCCAGGAACTAAATAAAATCCTCTGTTTGGTGAGCTGGCACCATCCTTTCATTCTAGTCTTCTTATACCTTACTCTTTCACTGAATGCTCTAAGATTCAGTGACCCTGGACTCTAAGCAGTTCCTCCCACAAGATAGGCCATCTCCCAACTCTGGACACTTTCATTCCAATGCCTGGAATTCTATGCCTTTTCACCTTTGACTCCAGGCTTCTTTCAAGTCCCTAGTAAAACTCCATCTTCTTCCTTTCTCAACTGCACTTAAATGTTACCCTAGTAATGGCCTGTAAGCCTCTTGACCAAAGGCCAGTTGTGCCACATTCAAAAAGGCTCATTATCAAGCAATTGGCTCCTAAGCAATACATTTTTCAAACCAGAGCAAGTCATGAAGATCATCTCTCAAGGTGTAGGGGGCTTGTGATCTGTATCTGTGGAATTATTCCCCATACTGATGAAATAATGGATTCTCCAAATATGGAAGCAATTATGTGAGTTAAAAAGATGACAAAAATATATGAGTAAGGGAGAAGATGAGATAAAAGGGTCCACACAGAAAGCAATTCTAGAAGATTCATACACTACTGTCAAGGAGATTAAACATGAATGATTAAAAGGGAATTGGATCCAGCTTTTTTTATCTGCTTAGAGACTGGCCTTATGCCCTGAAATATATATCCCATTTCAGGTGGCTAGAGACTTTAGACAAGGGCCACTTATTGCATACTGCTGTGTGCATTTGCTCATTCTCCATTGTCACTAGACTCAACTGTACCAGAGAGTTTAATACAATCTAAATAGAATTGTACTGAAATAAATCCACACATGTTTAAGAACTGAAAGGAAGCATGGTGTAGTAGATAACAAGCTGGACTTTGAACTAGAAAGACCTGAGCCTTTGAACTTTGAACTCTGGGCTTTTAATTAGAAAGACTTCTGACACATCCTGGCTGCCTGTCTGGGAATGAGTCATTTTATCTCTCAGTGCTTCAAGGAAATCTTTAAGACTAGAAGTTGCAGCCAAAGTGTTAACCTGCCTTGGTAGAGAGGGAATTGTTCACCTCAAATAATAATAATTTTTATTAAAGCAATTGGGGTTAAGTGATTTGTCCAGGGTCACACAGCCAGTAAGTGTCTGAGGACAGATTTGAACTCAGGTCCTCCTGACTTTGGGGCTAGTGTTCTATCCACTGTACCATTAGCTGCCCTCCAAGTAATTCTTTAAAAAGATGTTATTTGGAGATCTCACCCAAAACACAAGTCTAGTTCACTTAAAAAACCTGACTCTTAGTTTCCCTCCAGAAGTAACATCTGGCTTCAGGGGAAAAAGAGCTGCTATCTAACCATAAGCTATACCCAAAACTCAATTAATTAATGAGATCTGACAGGAACTATTATTTAATAGTGACAAAATCGATCTATTTCAACATTTTGCAATAAAGAATAGTCCATGGAAATTTTTTAACCTGATTTTTAATGGAAACATTTTTTGAGGAAAGAGCATAGGAAAAAAATTTCCCTTTATTATCAACAAGGTCTGGTGGTGGATCAAAGTTTTAACTCTTCTGTTTATGTTTTATATATGATCCCTTCAGCAGGTGAAAACAGCACTTGTCTTTCCTTTTTTGACATTGTCAAAGAATGGAGCCTGAGGGCAGATTTTTTTTTTTTTTTACTAAGTGAGAATTCAGTGTAGTAGAATAAATATTGAACTGAGAGTTGGGAGACCTGGGGAGTAGGGAGTAGTGGTGGTGGTAGTAATAGTCCTTGTTTGACTATCTGTTCAGTATGTGGCCTTGGCCAAGTCTTTGAGTCTAAGAGTTCTCAGCTTGGTGACTCAGTGTAGAGAATGCTAGACTTGGAGTCAGAAAGACCTGAGTTTAAATCCTGCCTCAGACACTTAACTGTGTGACCTTGGGCAAATCATTGAATCTCTCCTAGCCTGAGTTTCCTCATCTGTAAAATGGGGATAATAACAGAATCTACCTCACAAGGTTGTTGTGAGGTAATTCTATTCAAAGCACTTTGCAAACCTTAACGTGCCAAATAAAAGCAAGCTATCATTGTTAATAAAATAAGGGGGTTATCTCAAGGAGAGCAGAGAAGGAAGAAAAGATCTTACCTGTACAAAAGTATTGATAGCAGTTCTTTTTGCGGTGGCAAAGAACTGGAAGCTGAAAGGATATATATCAAAATTGAAGAACAACCAAATTATGGCACAGGAATGTAATGGAATACTACTGTCTTATAAGAAATGAAGAAAGAAACTGTTTCAGAGAAACCTAGGAAGACTTTCATAGACAGATGCAGGGTGAAGAGAGCAGAATGAGGAGAATGATTTCTACTATAACAACATCATAAAAAATAAACTATTTTGAAAGACTTAAGAACATTGATCAATGATCAATCATTTTTCTTCAGGACTGAGGATGAAGAAAATTATCCACCTCCTGATAGAGAAGTTGTGGACTAATATGCAGAATGAGACACATTTTTGGACATGGTCAATATGGGAATTTGTTTTGCTTGACTATGATTTTCTTTTTTTTTCAGTGAGGGTTTGTTTTTCTTTTTCTCTTCTTTTTTTTGTTTTTTTGTTTGTTTTTTAGAGTGGAATAAAAAGTTGGAGGAAGAAAAAAACAGATGCTTGGTGATTGAAAAAGTAATTTAAATAATCAAATAAGAAGGTTATATTGTTTGAACTCTAATGTTCCTTCAGGCTCTGAAACTGATTCTAAGGGATTCTGATGAACTGAGCTATTAGCCAGGACTAGGGTAATTGCAAAGATGGCAGATGTTAAGGAAAGGTACCTTGTGAATGTATTTTGATCGCATTAGTACTAGCTTCAGATTAAGAACATTCAAGGACCCTTCAATCAAAATACTGTTCAAACAGAAGAATTCTGCAGTTCCCTAAGGATTCCCTCTAAAGACTGGGAACTTGAATTCTAGAGTTAAAGTCTGAAGCATCCATAATTGAAGTCTTTGCCACTTAGGCAAAATTTCCCAAGTATGATCCTCTTTCTCAAACAATATTTAATTAATTTTTATAGGGTTAGATAATGTTTCTTGCTTGAGCATAGGTAACTAAATGGGTGGGTAGGAAGAGAAGCTGATTTTTAGTACTTTTATGTTATAATAAAACTTGACCTTTTGGGCTAAGCCAGTAAACATATTCCCTCACTAATTTCATTATGATAAATTGAGTGAGGAGATCATGTTACCAAAGAGTAATATATAACAGAAGCTCAGAGTAAAATTTACTTAAAGTAAATTTAGAGTGAAGAATTATTTGTTTATAAACTTGAATTCTTTCATTTAAATAATATACTCATTTTTGTCCGCTTGAGCTTGATCAAGTTCAATTACAGCACACGATACTAGCTTCAGTGTTGAAATGGATGGCATTTACCCATATTTATTGAAGCTTTTATCATTAATTTACTTTCTTAAATGTATTGAGCAGGGGCTGTGGCGGTACCTAATAGACTCTACCACTGGAGAGGTAGAAGTTCGTGGAATGCTTGAAATGAGGAGTTCCAAGCTGCAGTCTATTCAGTGTCTACACAAAGTCTGGCATCAATATAGTGAATTCACAGGAATGGAGTGGCAGGGGGGACACCAACTCTTTAAGGAGGGGTGAACCAGCTCAGGTTAGAAATGGAATAGGTTAAAAGTCCCTTGCCTATCAGTAGCAGAATTAGGCTAGTGAATGGCCACTACACTTTCAGCCTAAGTAAGACAAAGACAGCCCATCTCCAAAAGAGAGAGAGAGAGAGAGAAAGAGAGAGAGAGAGAAATTGATAAATTTTGTTTACATACAACAGACACTTCCCAACAAACCCCATTGCAAAAAGCATTCCCTCAAAACAGTCATTTATTGATTTTGGCAGAGAGATACATCCCTAACTCTGATATCATAGTACTAACGTGGGTGGTCATATTTGGCCACAGTTTTATTGCTTCTCAATGTCAACTTTATTTACATTATTGTATATAGTTCTTTTTTTGTCTCTGTTTTTTTCACTCTACATCATTTCATACAAGTCTTCCTATGTTTCCCTGGATTCTTTATATTTGTCCTTCCTAACTATGCAGCAATATTTTATTACATTCATATAATACAGTTTGCATAGTGATAGACTAATATGCAGAATGAAATATACTTTTGGACATCAACATTTCCCTATATTTTTGCTATTCGTTTAGCAGGAAGAGGTGGTAGATCAGAAAAGAAAGAACTCATAAAAATAACCAAGAAAGTCTGGGAATGATTAGGTATTATAATTCTTTGTAACAGATACATCCATGGTCTGACAGTTATGATCTCACTGATGTAGATATTTCTACCAACAACATACATCCCAATCCATCCATTCTTTCTCATTCCATATGATACTTGTCCACAAATTTCCATAAAAGTACAGAGGATCTGTCTAGTGCATTGGTGCTCTTTATAGGGCTTGTAGAATGTTTCGTGGACTCTGGTACAACTCTTGATCTGTCCAGCCGTTAGCCTTTGTTCTCATTTCATGACTAACCCACCTTCTTTTCCAGGCTTGTGTGTTTTTAATGATATTTTGGGTCACTCACATTTTTAATTCTTTGGAGATCATAATGTTGCATGATTTGTAGTCATATAACATCAACAGGGAAGCAGTTAGGTGGCGCAGTGGATAGAGAGCCAGGTCTGGAGTCAGGAAGAACTGAGTTCAAATCAGGCCTCAGACACATAATAGCTATGTGACCCTGGGCAAGTCACTGCTGTTTGCCTCAGTTTCTTCATCTGTAAAATGAGCTAGAGAAGGAAATGGCAAACCACTCCAGTACGATCGTGAGGAAAACCCCAAATTGGGTCACAAAGAATTGAGCGTGACTAAAAAATTACTTGACAGCCAACAACATCACCAAGATGGTATTCAAAAATATGTTTTCATACATGGAAGCAACTTGTCATCATTGAAAATACTATACAGTTTGTTAAATGTAACTTACTCTTTTCCTCCTTTTCGGCTCATTTTCCATCTGCAATTGCTGTCCAAAATTATGCATGACTATATGGACAACTCAATGGACTACCTATCCAACTGCATGCCACAAATCAGACAATGAACACTCTTCATCCATTTGCTTTTTTCTGCATAGATTATTAGGCTGATCTTTTTGAATGTTAGTGGATGTTATAGTAGGGGAGGGGAGTCTAAGATTCTAGGGCTTGATGCAACAAACACAACAATCTAATTGTACACAGCTGACCCAGAAAGGACTCCAATATTAAGAATCAGTTGTTTATAGTAAATAGTTTAAGTTTTTGTAATTTTTTTTTCAGTGCTTGCTGCATCCACTGGCTTCTGATTCTCTTCTTGATAGAACAATGTCTTGAAATGTTCTCTCTCACAACCTGCTCTCTCAGAATCCTTAGCTTCCTTCAAGACTCAACTCAAATGACACCATTCTGGTATCCCCAGATGATAGTGCCTTTCACTCTAGGGTTATTTTTCATCTACTTTGTATGTATTTTATATCTGCGTGGCATAGTGGATAAAGTACAAGGCCTAGAATCAGGAAGACCTCAGTTCAAATCTGGCCTCAGAGACTTACTAACTGTATGACCTTGGACAAGTCACTTAACCTCTGTTTGCCTCAGTTTCCTCATATGTAAAATAGGGATAATAATAGTACCTACCTTTCAGGTGAGATTCTAAGTCTGAGGTCTGTGAGCTTATAATGAAATTATAAAGCACTCAGCATCATTTCTAACACCACATAATAAGTGCTATATAAATTTTAGCTATTTGTTACTATTGTTGACATTATTATTATTACTATTATTATTATTATTATTATTATTATAATCATCATCATCATCCTATTCAGGTAGGAGTTATCTCCTGTAGGGAAATATTTTATTATATTGTTTGGAAAACCTTATTTATTAATATTGTTTGAACCTAGATTTATGTGTCTAGAAAATTGCTTGTGTATTGAGTTCCCCAAAGTTAAATGTTTATGCTTATTGACATGCATCTCAATGAACCTTGCCAAGAAACTGCCTTCTTTACAAAATAGTTTAAGTACCATATGGGGTTCCTGCACTGGTACTCTTCTCTGAATCCCTATATAATATAAACCTCTCAGAGAGTGAGGAGGGAGCTTTCTCCCGGCTTTGCTCTCCTACCAAGTGACCTAATAAATTTCTTTCAAAAACTATTTCAGATTTGGGGGTTCATTCTCACAACTAATGCTCTCCCTGTTGGGATGGAAGTTCTTTGACCTTAGGGAATGTTTTTGATTTCTCTTTATATCCTCAGCACTTGGACCATGCCTGGCGCGTAGTAATTGCTTGATAAATGCTTATTCACTGATTGATATATAGACTAGAGGCTTCTTAGTACACAACTACTATCCTATGTATGTGTTGGGAGGAGCAGAGTGTGGTATGTATTTGACATATCTCTTTTAAATAGCAGAGGCTATAAAATGAAATCAGTCATAAACTCACTGGAGAAGAGAACCTGTTGGCATCTATTGTATGTTAAAATTACAGGCAAAGAATATTTGTATGGCTCTTTCTTGTGCTATGAAGCAGATGGAGTAATGTCTTTAGTGAGTGGAAAAAAGGCTCTTGTGTTATCTTCTCTATTTCTCCTGGCACATTTTTTATATTAATTTATTTTAATTTATCAATAATCACTTCCATATGCTTTAGAATTTAAAATTTTCTCCCCCTTCCTCCCCACCACCTTCCCCAAGACAGCGCACAATCTGTTATAGGCTATACATTTACATTCATATTAAACATATTT
>NW_020954583.1:17625961-17626081 GCF_900497805.2 Vombatus ursinus
ATCATCACACAATGTAGCTGTTACTGTGTACAACGTTTTCTTGGTTCTACTCACTTCATTCAGCATCAGACCATACAAGTCTTTCCAAGTTTTTCTGAAATCAGCCTGTTCATCATTTCT
>NW_020954583.1:17626228-17632120 GCF_900497805.2 Vombatus ursinus
GCACACTTTTAAAAAAATGAAATGAACTTATACTAATAAGGCTAATTACAATTCTTAACAGTTTTGTGCATATTAAAACTGAGGAAATGGATTTAAGACACATTTAACATTAGTATTACTAGACATGGCTTTATGCTTCTAAATTTTCTATGCTTTGGGATTCTGTGGCTTCTGGTCTCTGTTCTGCCGCCAACAAGCTTATTACTTTGGACCAGTCACTTCGCTCCTGTGAATCTGTTTCCTCATCTTTAAAAAGTTAGGGTTGGACTAATAATACCAACTCAAATTTACAATGTGCTTTAAGGTTTACAGAGCATTTACTCATAGAATATACAAAAAGTTAAATAAAAGATATCATCCAAAAGATAGATGACCAGAAAAAATCATGGGCTGGTCAGGTAACAAGAATGAATTATAACATGTAGACAGCTCAAGTGCTCCCGTGGCATCCATAGAATGGTAAAAGATTTAAGGAGTTCTTTTCTTTTTATTTTTTTGCTAGGCAATGGGGTTAAGTGACTTGTCCAGGGTCACACAACTAAGTAAGGGTAATGTGTGTGAGGCAAGATTTGAACTAAGGTCCTCCTGACTCCAAGGCCTGTGCTCTATCCACTGCGCCATCTAGCTACCCCTAAAGCAGGAGTTCTTTACCTTTTTTAGTGGTTAGGTGGGACTAGAGTCATGAAGACTTGAGTTCAAATGTGACCTCAGACATTTACTAGCTGCATGATCCCTAAGAAAGTCATTGAATCTCTCTGTGCCTCAGTTTCTTCATTTGTAAAATAGGGACAAATAATACTTCACAGTTGTGAGGACCAAATGAGATAATATTTTTAAAGCCTTAGCACGTTGCCTGGCACATAGTAGGGACTTAGAAAATGCTAATTTTTTTGTGTCCTGGATCCCTATGGGAGTCTAGTAAAGTTTATGTACATCTTCTCAGAATGACATGATTACCAACATTTTTTTAAAATATTCATGGACCTCAGGTTTAGAACTCCTGACCTAGAGGACTACCCCTAGAGTATCAGGCAGTTGATTTCTGGGGGGATGCTAACAAACATTTTACAGGATAAGAAGACTTGGATGAGCTCCAATTTGCACTATTGGTTGGAGTAGCTATATCAATTAAGTCACAGGTCTGCCGAAGTCTTGGACCTCACAACCTAGTGAAGTAGACTTTGTATTTTTATCTCCATTTTACATATGAGGAAACTATTCTTTACTATTTTGTTTGGTGATTTCATCAGTTCCCATGGATAAAACAATAATCTTCATGCTGACAATCTACCTACCCTAGATCTACTTATCCAGCCCTAACCTCTCTTCTGACTCCAGTCTCCCATCTCTAATTGCCAATGAGACATCTCAAATTGCAGATATATTAAACTCAACATGTCCAAAAAGGAACTCATTATCTTTCCCCCCAGTTTTTCCCTTCTTGCTAACTTTCTTAAGGGCACCACCATCCTCCAATCCCTCACCTACGCGTCATCCTTGCCTCTTTCCTATCCATATTCAATCTCTTGCGAAGTCTTTTGATTCTACCTTTGTAACATCTCTCATTTACATCCCCTTCTTTGCTCCGACCCTGCCACCACCCTGATCCAATCCCTCATCCCTTCACATCTAATTTGTCACAATAGCCTTCTGGTTAGTTTCCCTGCCTGAAGTTTCTTCCCCTTAAGGTTATCTTCCACTCAACTCTCAGACTGGTTTTCTTAAAATGCAAGTATGACCGTTGTCATTCTCCTAGTCAATAAACTCCCATGAATGCCTATCACCTCAAGGATCAAATACAAAATCTTCTGTTTGGTATTCAAAGCCCTTAATAATATGGCCCCTCCTTTCTTTCTAATATTTTTATACCTTACTCCCCCACTGTATTTTCTGAGGTTCAGTGACACTGGCCTCTTGATATTCCTCCTACAAGACATGCTTCTTCTTGACTGTGGGCATTTTCTTTTTAAATTCAATTTTCTTTTATTTTTCACCTAAAATTCTTTTCTTTCCCTTCCTCCTCCCCTTCTTTCATCCATAAAGAAGGTAAGAAAAACAGAAACCCATTATAAATGTGTATAGTAATACAAAACAAATTTCAGTATTTGCTGTGTTCTGAAAAAAAAGAAAGGAAGGAAGGAAGGAGGAAAAGAAAAAAAGAATGAAAAAAGAGAGAAAAAGAAGAAAAAGGAAGGAAGGATGAAAAGAAGGAAATAAGGGAAGAAGGAAGGAAAGAAGGAAGGAAAGAAGGAAGGAAGGAAAGGGAAGAAATATACTGCAATCTTCATTGTGAGTAGTTCTCTATCTGGAGATGGATAGTATGTTTCATCATGGATCCTTTGGAATTGTGGTTAGTCATTGAGTTAATCAGAGTTACTAAGTCTTTCAAAGTTGATTATCTTTACGATACTGCTATTACTATATAAATTGCTTTTCTGATTTTGCTCATGTCACTTTGCATCAGTTCAGAACAAATCTTCCCAAGTTTTTCTGAAAATATCCTCTTCATCATTTCTTATAGCAGGTAAGTGGCACATCGAATAGAGCACTGGTCTTGGAACCAGGAAGACTCACCTTCCTGAGTTCAAATCTGGCTTAAAACACTTAATCAGTGTGTGACCTTGGGCAAATCACTTAATACTGTTTGCTTCAGTTTCCTCATCTGTAAAAAGGGATAGAGAAGGAAATGGCAAACCATTCTAGTATCTTTGCCAAGAAAACCCCAAATGGGGTCATGTAGACTTGGATGCAACAAATAACTCAGTAACACATGGGTCAGCTAGGTGACACGGTGGAAAGAGTGCAGGGTGTGAAGTTAGGAAAACATTGTCCTGAATTCAAATCTGACCTCAGATACTTACTAGCTATATGATCAGTAAATCATTAAACCTGTTTGTCTCAGTTCTTCATCTGTAAAATGAGTTAGAGAAGAAAATGGCAAACTACTCCATCTTTGCCAAGAAAACCCCAAAGGGTCAGATGTGACTGAAACCTTTGAACAATAACAAAAACATTTATATTCCATAATTTATTCAGCCATTCCTCAATTGATGGGAATGCCTTCAGTTTCTAGTTCTTTGCTACCACAAAAAAGGGGTTACTATAAATCATATGGGTCCTTTTCTTCTTTCTTTGATCTCTTTGGGGTATAGACACAGAGGTGGTATTGCTGGGTCAAAGGATGTGCACAGTTTGATAACTTTTGGGGCATAATTCTAAATTGCTTTCCAGAATGGTTGGATTAGTTCACAGCTCCACCAACAGTGTACCTATTTTTCCACATCCTTGCCAGCATATGTCATTTTCTATTTTTGTCATCTTAGCCAATTTGATGGATGTGAAGTGGTACCTTAGTCAACTCTGGGCATTTTAACTGGCAATACCCTATGCCTCAAACTCTCACCTTTTCTGGTTTCTTTCAAATACCAGTTAAAATCTTACTTTCAGGTCTTTCCTGGTTGGGCCGGTGTTTGGAAGGGTGCCAGCATGGGAGTCAACATCCGCCACAACAAGGCCCAGAAAGTCCAGCACAAGGAACCCAAGAGTCAGGACATCTACCTGCGGCTGTTGGTGAAGCTCTACTGGTTCCTGGCCCACAGAACCAATTCAATTTTTAACAAGGTTGTCCTGAAAAGGTTGTTCATGAGCCAGACCAACTGGCCCCTCCTGTCTCTGTCCCTAATGATCAAGAAAATGAAGCTGCCCGGCAGGGAGAACAAGATGGCCATGGTGTTGGGACCATGACAGATGATGTGAGGATTCATGATGTCCCCAAGCTGAAGGTGTATGCCCTTTGTGTTACTAGCAATGCTACAGAATCACATCCTCAAGGTTGGTGGGAAGATTCTCACCTTTGACCAGCTGTCCTTGAGCTCACCCAAGGGCCGGGGCACTGTCCTGCTGTCTGGTCCCCAGAAGGGCCTTGAGGTGTATAGGCATTTTGGGAAAGCACTGGGCAGTCCCCCAGCCACACCAAACCATATGTCTGATCCAAGGGCCGAAAGTTCGAGAGTGCCTGGGGCCACCGTGCCAGCCGAGGTTACAAAAACTAACTCCCTTCCTCCTTGTTATATTAAAGATTTTTGGACAACAACAAAAAAAATCTCACTTTCTACAGAAATCCTTTCTGGATATTAGTACCTTCCTTCTCTTGATCACCTCCAATTTATCTGATTTCCTGTTTGTATATAGGTTTTTGCTTGTTGTCTCCCCCATTAGACCATGTAAAGAGGAACTATTATTTGCCTTTCTTTATATGCTAACACTTAACACAGTGCCTGGAATATAGTAGGTGCTTAATAAATGCTTGTTGATTGACCAACTGAGGGTCAGAGGGGTTAAATTACTAGTCTAAGGTCATGCAACTAACGTCACAGCCAAAATTTGAACCCAAGTCTCTTCTGTCTGCAAGCCCAGCACATTACCTACTCTATCATCTTTTTTTCAGATGGTACAGTGAATAGAGAGCAGGATTTGGACTTGGAAGACGAGTTCAAAATGTGCCTCAGACACTTTCTAGTTCTGTGGCCCTAGACAAACTGCTTAACCTCCCTCCCTGAGCCTGAGTTACCTCATCTGTAAAATGAGGGTAATAATAATATACACATTTGAGAAGTATTACGGTATTAATGGTAATATTATAGTATTATAGGTATATTATATGGTAAAATTATGGTGTTATAGGTAATAATATATAATACCTTTGAGAGCTATTATGAGGATCAAATAAGTTAATATTTGTAAAATGCTCCGAAAACTTTAATGCATTATATAAATACTATTATTATTCATTTTTTTTTTGAGATGCTAGGTGGCACAGTGGCTGCAGGGCTAAGCCTGAAGTCAGGAACACTTAAATTCAAATATGACCTCAGAACCTAGCTGTATGATTTTGGGCAAGTCAATTAAACTCTGTTTGCCTCAGTTTACTCATCAATAAAACAAAGATAATAATAGTACCTCTCAGGTGATAATAATAATTTCTATTGAGGATATATAGGATATATATTATGTATATATATATATGTATAATGAGGAGCAAATGAAATAATTATAAAGATCTTAGCATGGTGCCTGGCCCATTTATCTTCCTTCCTTCCTTCCTTCATTCTTTCCTTCCTTCTTCCCTCCCTCCCTTCCTTCCCTCTTTCCTTCTTTCCTCGTACCCTCCTTTCTTCCTTTCTCCCTATTTTCTCTAACATCCTTATACACTCAAACCCCCATATAATTCTTCCTTAAATTGATGAAATTTCGTTCTTTTCAAACTCTCAGATAGTTCTATTTTTACCTAAATCATCTCTTTCTTCTCCATCCACTTCTAATTAGAATACAGATGAAAAGAACCTCAAAATATAAATATAAAGTTTAACCCCTTCTTTTTTCGCCATTTAATAGTATTTTACTTTTTCCAATTACATGTAAAGATAGTTTTCAACGTTCATTTTTATAAGATTTTGAGTTCCAAATTTTTCTCCCTGTCTCCCTTCCCTCCCCAAGACAGCAGGCAATCTGATATAGGTTGAACACACACAATTATGTTAAACATATTTCTGCATTAGTCATTGTTTTGAAAGAAGAATCAGAACAAAAGGGAAAAACCATGAGAAAGAAAAAAACAAAAAAAGTGAAAACAGTATGTTTTAATCTGCATTCAGATTCCATAGTTGTTTCCTCTGGATATGGATAGCATTTACCATCATGAGTCTTTTGGCATTGTCTTAGATCATTGTATTGCTGAGAAGAGCTAAGTCTATCATAGTTGATCATCACACAATGTTTCTGGTACTATATAATATTCTCCTGGTTCTACTTACCTCACTCGGCATCAATTCGTATAAGTCTTTCCAGGTTTTTCTGAAATCTGCCTGCTCATCATTTCTTATAGAACAATAG
>NW_020954583.1:17632161-17634635 GCF_900497805.2 Vombatus ursinus
GTTCTATTATATTCATATACCACAACTTGTCCATGTATTAATGGGCATCCCTTCAATTTCCAATTCTTTGCTGCCACAAAAGGAACTGCCATAAATATTTTTGTGCATGTGGGTCCTTTTCCTTTTTTTATGATCTTTTTGGAATACAGATAGAGTAGTGGTATTGTTGGATCAAAGGGTAAGCATAGTTTGATAGCCCTTTGGGCATAGTTCCAAATTGCTCTCCAGAAGGGATGGATCAGTTCACAACTCCACCAACAACGCATTAGTGTTCCAATTTTCACACATTTCTCCAACATTTATCGTTTATCTGTTTTGTCATGTTGGCCAATCTGATAGGTATGATGTGGTACCTCAAAGTTGTTTTGATTTGCATTTCTCTAATCAATAATGATTTAGAGCATTTTTTCATATGACTAATGATAGCTTTAATTTCTTCATCTGAAAACTGCCTGTTCATATCCTTTGACTATGTTTCGATTGGGGAATGACTTGTATTTTTATAAATTTTAATCAGTTCTCTATATATTTGAGAAATGAGGCCTTTATCAGAAACACTGGCTATAAAAATTATTTCCCATCTTTCTGCTTTCCTCCTAATCTTGTTCCATTAGTTTTGTTTGTGCAAAACTTTTTACTTTAATGAAATCAAAATTATCCATTTTGCATTTCATAATGTTCTCTATCTCTAGTTAGGTCAAAAGTTCTTCCCTTCTTCATAGATCTGACAGGTAAACTATTCCATGCTCTCCTGATTTGCTTTTGGTATCACCCTTTATGTCTAAATCATATACCCATTTTGACTTTGCCTTAGTATGTGGTGTAAAATGTTGGTTTCTGACATACTATTTTCCAGTTTTCCCAGCATTTTTTGTCAAATACTGGTTTCTCATGCCAAAGGATGGAGTCTTTGGGTTTATCAAACAGTAGATTACTATATTTATTGACTACTGTGTCTTGTGTACCTATTCCACTGATCCACCACTCTATTTTTGAGTCAGTACCGAATAGTTTTGATGATTGCTACTTTATAATAAAGTTTTAGATCTGGCACAGCCAGGCCATCTTCCTTTGCAACTTTTTTTTTATTAATTCCCTTGCCATTCTTGACCGTTTGTTCTTCCAGATGTATTTTGTTATTATTTTTTCTGCTCTATAAAATAATTTTTTGTTAGTCTGATTGGTATGGCATTGAATAAGTAAATTAATTTAGGTAGGGTTGTCATTTTTATTGTATTAGCTTGGCCTACCCATGAGCAATTGGTATTTTTCCAATTGTTTAGATCTGACTTTATATGTGTAAAAAGTGTTTTGTAATTGTGTTCATGTAATTCTGGGGTTTGTCTTGGCAGGTAGACTCCCAAATATTTCATAATGTCTACAGTAACTTTAAATGGAATTTCTCTTTCTATCTCTTGCAGCTGGGCTTTGTTGGTAATCTATAGAAATGCTGATGATTTATGTGGATTTATTTTACATCCTGCAACTTTGCTAAAGTTGTTAATTGTTTCAAGCAGTTTTTTTAATTTTTATTTTATTTTGTTATTTATGGGATTATCCCATAAATTATCCCATAAATATTATTTATTTTATTTTATTTTTATTTTTTTCCAGGCTATGATATAATAAATTTATTTATTTTTAGTTTTCAACATTTACTTCCACAAGATTTTGAGTTCTAATTTTTCACCCCATATCATCCCTCCCCCCACCCCAGGATGGCATGCATTCTGAATACCCCTTACCCTAGTCTGCTTTCCCTACTATCTCTCCCCCCCTTTTCTTATCCCCTTCCCCTTCTATTTTGCTGTAGGGCAGGATAGATTTCTGTACCCCATTTCCTGTATTTCTTATTTACCAGTTGCATGTGAAAACATTTTTTTTAAACATTGTGTTATTAAAACTTTGGGTTCCAAATTTTCTCCCTTCCTCCATCCCCACCCACTCTCATTGAAAAGGCGAGCAACTCAATATAGGTTATACATGTGCAGTTATGCAAAACACTTCCATAGTAGACACGTTCAAGCAGTTTTTAGTCGATTCTCTAGGAATACCATCATATCATTTGCAAAGAGTGATAGTTTCATTTCCTCATTGCCTATTCTAATTCTTTTAATCTGTTCTCCTTCTCTTATTGCTAAAGCTAATGTTTCAATTTATTTTTCTAAAATGGGGTTAAGTATTTTATTTCCTCTTCTGTTAATCTGGACAACTTATATTTTTGCAAATATTTGTCCATTTCACTTAGATTGTCAGATTTTTTGGCATACAGTTGGGCAAAATAGCTCCTAATTATTGCTTTAATTTCCTCTTCACTGGTGGTGAATTCACTCCCTTCATTTTTGATACTGGCAATTTGGTTTTCTCCTTTCTTTTTTAAAATGAAATTGACCAAAGGTTTATCTATTTTATTGTTGGTTTTTTTTTCATAAAACCAGCTGTTAGTTTTATTTATTAGTTCAATAGTTTTCTTA
>NW_020954583.1:17634682-17635101 GCF_900497805.2 Vombatus ursinus
CTTTTCATTTTATTACTCTCTCCTTTCATTTTTAGAATTTCTAATTTAGTATTTTATTGGGGATTTTTAATTCATTCTTTTTTTTTAGCTTTTTTAGTTGCATACCCAATTCATCAATCTCCTCTTTTTCTATTTTATTCGTGTAAGCATTCAGATATATAAAATTTCCCCTAAGAACTGCTTTGGCTTCATCCCATAAATTTTGGCATGTTGTCTTATTACTGTCATTCTCTTTAATGAAATGATTGATTGTTTCTGTGATTTGTTGTTTGACCCACTCATTTTTTTTAAGGAGCAGATTATTTAGTTTCACATTAATTTTTAGTCTATCTTTCCATGGCCCTTTATTACATGAAATTTTTATTGTATCATGATATAAAAAGGATGCATTTAATATTTCTGCCTTTCTGCATTGGATT
>NW_020954583.1:17635132-17635253 GCF_900497805.2 Vombatus ursinus
ATGAGGTTTTTTATGCCCTAATACATGGTCAATTTTTGTGTAGGTGCCATGTGTCATTGGAAAAAAATGTATATTCCTTTCTATCCCCATTCAATTTTCTCCAGAGGTCTATCATATCTAA
>NW_020954583.1:17635296-17636894 GCF_900497805.2 Vombatus ursinus
ATTTTCTAAAATTTTATTCACCTCCTTAACTTCTTCTTTGTTTATTTTATATTACATTTATCTAGTTCTGAGAGGGGGAGGTTGAGGTCCCCCACTAGTATAGTTTTGCTGTCTATTTCTTCCTGTAACTCACTTAACTTCTCTAAGAATCTGGATATTATACCACTGGGTGCACATATGGTTAGTATTGATATTACTTCATTGTCTGTGGTACCTCTTAGCAAGATGTAGTTTCTTCCTTATCTCTTTTAATTA
This sequence comes from Vombatus ursinus, assembly GCF_900497805.2. NCBI lineage: Eukaryota > Metazoa > Chordata > Mammalia > Diprotodontia > Vombatidae > Vombatus > Vombatus ursinus. The sequence continues at coordinate 17,635,552 of NW_020954583.1, forward strand.
GATCTATTTTTGCTTTTCTTGGTCTGAGATCAGGATTGTTACCTTTATTCTTTTTTTTGTTTTTACTTTAGCTGAAGCATAATATATTCTGCTCCAGTCTTTTACCTTTACTCTGTGTGTGATTCTCTGCTTCGAGTGTGTTTCCTGTAAACAACATATTGTATGATTCTGGTTTTTAATCCACTCTGCTGCTTGCTTGTATTTTAAATGAGAATTCATCCCATTCACATTCACAATTATAATTACTAACTGTGTATTTCACTCTATTCTATTCCCCCCCCACTTTCACCCTTTCCCTCCTCAACAATGCTTTCTTTCTGAATGCTGCCTCCCTCAGTCTGCCCTGCCTTCTAACAGTACCCCATCCCTTTTCTTTCCTTTTTCCCCTTCTATTTCTGCCCTCCCTTTTATCAGTCCCCTCCCCCTGTTTATTCCCTTTCCCCTTTTACTTCTCTATAGGGTAAGATACATTTCTCTACCAAATTGAGTGTGTGTTTTATTCCCTCTTTGAGCAAAATCTGATGAGAGTAAGGTTCCAACAGTGCTCATCCCCTCCCTTCTTTCCCTCTACTAATTACAGTAGAGGTCTTTTGTACCCCTTCATCTGATATAATTTATCCTATTCTGCCTCCTCCTTTCCTCTTCTCCCAGTAATATCCTTTTACTTCACCTCTTAATTTTTTTATACTGTCACATCAAAGTCAACTTATACCCACACCCTATGTCTATGTATACTCCTTCTAACTGCCCTAATAGAAATAATAGTTCTTAAGAGTTACAAGTATCATCTTTCCATGTTGGGATATCAACAGTTTAACCTTGTTGAATAACATGTTGTTTTTTTTCCTGTTTACCTTTTTATGTTTCTCGAGTCTTGTATTTGAAGATTGATTTTTCTGGTCAGCTCTGGTCTTTTCATCAGGAAAGTTTGAAAGTTCCCTATTTCATGGAATGCCCATCTTTTCCCCGGAGAGATTATGCTCAATTTTGCTGGATAGTTAATTCTTGGTTGTAATCCAAGCTCCTTTGCCTTCCAAGCCCTCTGATCCTTTAGTGTAGAATACTAAGACCTGTGTAATCCTGACTGTGGCTCCTTGATACATTTGAATTATTTCTTTCTGGCAGCTTACAATATTGTCTTCCTTCTGACCTGATAATTCTGGAATTTGGCTACAATATTCCTGGGAATTTTCATTTTGTGATGTCTTTCAGGAGGTGATTGGTGGATTCTTTCAATGACTATTTTACCTTCTGATTCTAGGATATCGGCAGTTTTCCTTGATAATTTCTTGAAAGGTGCTGTCCAGGCTTTTTTTTTTTTTTTTTTTTTTTTTTTTTTTTTG
>NW_020954583.1:17636939-17673278 GCF_900497805.2 Vombatus ursinus
GCTATTTTACATTTTCTTCTATTTTTTCATTCTTTTGATTTTGTTTAACTGATTCTTGATGTGTCATAGAGTCATTAGTTTCCACTTTCCCAATTCTAATTTTTAAGGAATTATTTTCTTCAGTGACCTTTTGTACCTCCTTTTCCATTTGAATTTCTACTTTTTAATTCTACTTTTTAAGGAATTGTTTTCTTCAGTGGATTTTTTTTTTATTTGGCCAATTGTATTTTTTAAGGAATTGCTTTTTTCAGATAATTTTTGTCCTTCTGTTTCCATGCTGTTGACTCTCTCTTGCATAACTCTCATTTATTTTTCCCCATATCTCTTATTTGATTTTTAAAATCCAAGAAGGCTTTTGGAGCTTGAGAACAATTCATATCCCTTTTGATGCTCTGTATGTAAGCATTTTGACATTGTTGTCCTCTTCTGAGTTTGTGTTTTGATCTTCCCTATCACTATAGTAGCTTTTTATGGTCAGGGCTCTTTTCTATTTTTTTGCTCTTTTTTGCCTATCTCTTGACTTTTAAAGTTTACCTCTGCTCCTGGGACACAGGGGGCATTGACTTAAGCTTTTTCCAGTGGGTGCCAGGAGCCTGGTCACTGGCTTTCCTAGGGGTAGGGGAGCCTCAGGTGCTGGTGGCTTGCCTACTACACTGGAGTGTCCCAGCCTAATCATGCCTGTTTTGCCAGGGTTCTGGGGCTGGCAATTTGCCTTCTGCACTGAGGCTGGAAGCTTCATAGCTGGCCTGCTGTGCCACTTGCCTGCTAAGCCAGGACAGAGGGGCCTTGGTTGCTGATCTGTTCTGTGGCTGAGAGTCCCTGCTGTCTCACCTGGAGACTGTGCTGAGCTGTGGTTTTTTTTTTACCCATGTAAGAAAAACGAAGGTTTTTCCTTCTGATTCCTGAATTCCTTCTAAGTTATCCTAAGCTGGAAAATTGTTTCACTTCACCTTTTTGTGGATTCTATCACTCCAGAATTCATTTAGAGGCTTGATTTAACATTGTTTCGAAGGGAAATTGGTGAGAGCTCAGACAAGTTTTCTCTCCACCATCTTGGCTCTACCCCCTCCCCCCATAACCCCTTCATTTTATAGAGGAAGACAAGAAATCAGGCCTGGCTGTGTATATTTGATAATCATGAACATAAAGGTGTTAAGTGAAGCCTTGGGATTGGAAGAAACCACTGAGGGAGAAAAAATTGAGTAGGGGCCCAAGAGCTACATCAGCTACTGAGATCAAAAGGAAAGATAATAATAGGTGTGAAGATATAGAGACATTTAGAAGAGTGGAGGGAGAGGGAGATGTGGGAATGAATAATAGATGATCTCAGTCTTGAGGCATTGTGATGTAGTAGAAAGAGTACTGAATTTGGAGGCAGAAGACTTGGAGAAGGAAATACCTAGGTGGGTCGTGATTGACATGCTTAAGGATAAACTGTTTTGCTTTGCCCATAGGGCAGAAGAAGGAACCCAGGATGGGAGCCACAGAGGTAGATCTTGGATCCAAGTAACAAAAAAATTTCCTAACAAGATATAGCAATCCTAAAGTGAAATGGGTTGCCTTAGGAAATAATGAGTTCCCCATCACTACTGGAGCTCTTCAAGGAGATAGTGGATATTCACTTGCCAGGAATATCATAGAGAAGATTCCTATTTTTTTTTTTGTGAGTTGTATTAGTTGACCTCTGAGGTCCCTTCCATCTTAGGGATTCTGGAACTTGGGTTGGAATCTTGACCCTGCTATTTTGCCTAGCAACCCTGAGTAAGTTACTGATTTACTTTGCATTTGGTTTCCTTCTCTGTAAAGTGATCTACTTGGTCTAGATCCCCTCTAATTATTCCAACAAAATAAGAGGTAAGGACAAAAGAGTGAGAGTGGGATAAAATTGAAGACTTAAAGAAGATGGGGTGTTTGGGGTACATATATAAGCTTATGTACATATATGTGTAAATACATAGTTTATATTGTGTATCTGTACACATACAAAAACTTTGATAACTTAAAACTACAATAAGCCTTTTGGAAAACCTGTATACTCTGTTTAAAATTATATAATATATACATATAATATATTGGTGGGATAATCTACATGAAAACCAGGACTGCTATATATGCTGATAATAAATAAGGCTGAGATTATATATGCACTGTGTACATACTACACATATGTATACTCTTAGAGATACATATTGATAATATAAATAGGAGTGACAGCTTCTGTACATACAGAAATGATTTGGAAGCCATGCCATGGATCTCCCTTCTCACAATAGCTAATAATTCAAACTCCTTTGAATTGCAACAGTTTCTTCTGCAGGGCCCGTTGAATCTTATCCTCACATCCTGTTCTCTGCCTTGGCTCATGCCAGTCATAGGTTTATTTATAAGGCACTTCTAGTTGATTGGGTTCTATAGTTTGGTGGTGAGGCTCAGCCCATAAACCTATTTGTAATCATGATGATTTAAGAATGATGGAAGAACCAAAAAGGATGCCTATCAGGAGCTAAGTCATGGAGCACGTGAGAATGGGCTTGGTGCTTTGGTCTCTTGCTAAAGGACATGTAAGCATATAAAGCACTTTGTAAACCTTTAAGTGTTATGTCGGTGTTAGCAACAGTAACAAGCCACTCCTAAGGATGTCCCCAGAAAGTGTCACCACTGTGATGTTAGAATCATTGCCAGGATGGTTAAGGGGGAGTCAATGCTAGAAGAACAATGATTAGCAGAAAGATCAGATAAGTCCATCACATAAGTTGATGAAAAATAATTTTTAAAATGATTTTACTAGAATTTACATGTATTTCTCTTTTCTGTGCAAATGATCTTTAAATACAAGTAATGACAAGCAGATCTTATCATTTTACTTTGAAATAAAAAATTTCATCCACTATCTCTAGTATGTGCAAATGCATGGCAAAAATTGATGCAGTTTGGTCCTTCAAGGTATTCTTAAATTCTGGTCCTTGCAGCCCTCCTGCTGTCTCTACACACCACCACCACCACCGCTACCCCTACTTTCCCACTGAAGAGCATCAGTGGCCATAGAATATTCTCGTTCTTGGCAATATAACACATGTTGTTTGGAACAATGATGTCCTCCTCCTCAGCTCCTATGGGTACCATGGACACTTAGCATGGTCTTTTAGCCCCACAAATGCCATTGAGATGAATTATTTGAAGGTACTTTATCTGTCATAAAGAGAATCGTAACATAGTATCAGGAGATACATAACATTCTTTGTCCTATCAGATACCGTGTATATTTAAAAGTCCCTCCCTTGGACCCTCTCTTCTTTTCCCCTTTTTTGCTTTAGGTCGATAGGGAAATCAGCTCAACAGAATGATAGCACATTATGTCTGCATTTTTTTTAGTATAGTTTGGTTCAATTCTCCAAACATCTTGTTAACTGCCTACTCTGGGCCAGGCACCATGCTGGGTCCTGGAGATAGAAAGACCAAAATTAATCAATCCGTGCCCTCAAAGGGCTTACATTCTATTAATATCTCCTCCTTTTGCAGGCAAAGGGACTGGATAACCTCAGCTTGCCTTCATCATCATAAAAAAGTAATTTCTGAATTCCTTTGTTTGATTGAGAGACTTTGGAGACACTTGGAAATGAATTATAGTCTCACCAGATAACCCTTGAGCCAAGGTGAAGTGAGGAGGAATGAATAAAGGGTGAACTGATTATTTTGGAGCTTTACTAATTAACCTCTAATATCCCAAACAAGCAGCTGTTACAGTCATTTCATTCATTCATTTATTCATTTATTCAACAATCATTTGGTTGTTGGTAGGTATTATATTAGGTCGTGGGAATACAAAAATAATAAATGAGATCGTTCTCAAGAAATCTAAATTCTACGTGGAGAGGGGGAAGCAGGTCAATTCAGGTCAATATAAAACATGCACAAAGTCACTGTATTCACCAACTCCAAAACCAGCGTTTTTTGATCCTTGAAATACTGAAGTAGATCATAGATCTGATGCTAGAGAGACCCCAAAGGCCACCTAATCCAATCCCCTCATTTACAGATGAGGAAACTGTGGCCCAGGCAACTTAAGTGATTTGCCAAAGGTCACATAGATAGTGAACATCAAGCATGATTTGAACCCAGGTCCTCTCACTCTAGAACCAATGCTCTTTCCATGATACTATGTGATAGGATATGATTCTAACTGTAATTGTAGTTAACCCCTCAGAGCTATCATTTCCTAAAATGTAAAATGGGGATTATAATGCTAGTATTTCCTACTTTACAGGGCTTTCATTAGTAAATTAATACAGTGTTTTGAAAACCATAAATCACTATGGGAGAGCTGGTGTGGCATATTAGATAGAGAGATGGCTTTAGAGACAAAAAGTCCTATGTTTAAGTCTTGACAAAACATACTAACTACATATTCCTGGTCAATCACAGAGACTCTTGGCACCCTAGGCAAATGTCTAAGGCTATAAGGTATAGAACAGGTGCTTATCTGCATTGATAGAGGAAATTTCCTCAATGGCACATTATATATGTCCTCAATGACATTATATATGTGAAAGTTGTTATTATAATGTGGCATATGTTTTGTACTCTGCAAGCCACTTATGATCACTGAATCTCACACCTTTTCAAACTTTTCATTACAGATTATGAAACTGAGGCTGAGGAGGTAAATTAATTTGTTTCAGGTCACAACAAAGGCCCATTTAAAAAAATACCAGCACTACTGATGTTGGTGTGGCCTCAAGATATGAGATACAACATCCTCTGAAGAATTAAAAATGAATATCACAGAGAAGGAAATGGAGAGGCACATGGTAGATGTGTACAAGCTGTAACAGAGGGGAGGAACTTTAAAGAAAAGGAATAATAGATACCATCAAGGAAATGTGTGATAAAAAGAGAAGTGGGACTTCCTATGATGAATCTATGGGAGGACACAGATAAGTGTTACATAGGGAAATCAGGAAAATGGGTTGCAGTTAGCATCATCAGAAGAAACTTTCAGATAAATAAGATGACAGGTCCATTTGGGCCTGGTATCTCTTGTATCGCTAGGGTCTAGCTAGCATCATAGTTAAGATTGAAAAGGTGCTTAGTAAATGCTTATTGATTGATTTACTCTAGTCAATTCAGTGATTGTACCACCATACTTCTTTGCTGGCACCAAGCAATTACTAGTAGTGAGCTAACAACATTACCCTTCCCAAATCTTTCGACTGTAGAGTTTCAGGACAGTAGAAAGTAATAGTGACAGCTGCTGGCTAATGCCTTCAAATGACAATTTTTGTCTGGCACAGGCCAATAAGCAATTCTCTTTTTCAGGCTGATTACCCACCTCATATTCTATTGTAATCATGAAAAATTTGTATATTGTTAATCTTCTAGAATGTGGACTTTCAGGATTCAGAGCTCAGGAGATCACAGTCCATAAAAAGCTGCTTTTAGGGCATAAGTAAGGGTCCATATCCCAGTGAGATGGGAGAGTCCCCAGGAGGTTCAGAAATGGATCATGGGAATATGCTTTGCATCAAATAGACTGGCCAAAAGAGGGGGGGAAATCACATAAAATAGTACTTGTGGCATTCTCTGGCTTTGCTCCATTTATAATGGGAAATAGATTAGACGATGTCTTTGGCATTATCCAGTCAAGCTTGTTATTATCCAAGTTTGTCAATATTCCAAGACATCATATCAAGACTGATTAAAAGTGTTTTGAAGAGGCAGCTCTAGCAGTATTACTTTCTCAATACTGCTTGGAGCCAGAAGATGAGGGTCTGACACTTGCTGATTAACCTTGGGCAAGTCACTTAATCACTCTAAGGCTGCTTCCTTTTCTATAAATGGGAATAATAAAATTGTACAACTGATATCATACTAGGGAAAGGCCTTGTAAACTGTAAAAAAAAATAACAGGGATATGAGTTGTTATTATGGACATAGTCTCATCTAGGTCAAATTTTCAGTTTAATACTGCTTTGAGAAGGCATAGAGAAGTTGAGATGCATATTGATGAAAGGAGAACCCATACTGAAACTGAAGACCACTCAAGGTAGAACTGCCTTTATTATACAAATAATAGTCATCAGTATATAAATAATTTTATTTGTGTGAGTTTTGTATGTTTCTTGCCCCATATTTATTATAGAACTATGGAATTTTAGTTCTATAAACTAAGATGATAAGATGATAGATACAGAAGAGATCATAGAAGACACATTTTTTTTTTTGCTTAGGCAATTGGGGTTAAGTGACTTGCCCAGGGTCACACAGCTAGTAAGTGTCAAGTGTCTGAGGCCAGATTTTAACTCAGGTCATCCTGACTCCAGGGCTGATGCTCTGTCCACTGCACCACCTAGCTGTCCCAAAAACACTGATTCTAATCCCTAATTTTACAGGTAAGGAAATTGAGGTTTAGAGAAGTTAAGTGACCTTCCCATGGTCACAAAACTAATTAGTATCAGAAGGATTATGAACCCAGTACTTCCTGGTTTCAAGTCCAGCAGTCTATCCACTATGCCATGCTCCCTCAAGAGCATGAAGAAGGAAAAAGACCTCGAATAAAATAAAGTATAAGAAAATAAAAATAATTTGCAGAAGTTGATGTAGGTAGTTAGTAACAATACTGAGACTAGATTCCTGGACCCGTCTGTGTTCTTTTCACTATATCTCACTTCTCATGAAGCACTGGAGCTGGGAACATATTCTTCAGTGATTTAGAATCACAAGATTTAGAGGTGGAAGGGACTTTAGAGATCACCTTTGTACTATCCCTGCCCTCTCCTCAACAGAATGTTAGCCCCTTGAGAGCAGAGATTATTTTATTTTTTTCTTTGAAGCCCCAGAGCCTAGCTTGACACATAGTAGGAGCTTTTAAAATGCTTTTAGATTAATTGATCTCTCACAAACTTGGTGAAAGAGAACATTTCTGAAGGCGTTTTGGTATAAATGTGCCACTCCTAAAATTACTTCTAAATATTATGCATTTATTCCTCTGTGTACTTGTTTCCCACCTTGAAGGTAAGGTCTATCTCAATTTTGTATTGGTCTCCCAGAGCCTGAAGAGTCAGTATGGCATGGTGGAAAGAGGGCTAGCCTTGGAGTCAGGAAAAGCAGGTTTTAAGTCCAGCCTTTGACACATGGTAGGTGTGTGACATTAGGTAAGTCTCTTAATCTCTCAGTGTCCAAGGCAACTTTCTAAGACTGAGTTGTGGAACAGTTGTTGTATTGCATTGGTAGATAGTAGATGGCTTGGTCCAAACCAAATTCTAGAGCCTAGCATAAAGCCTGTTATATAGTAGGCATTTAATAAATGTTTATTGAATTGAAATGAGATAAACTTTGACTAATGTGGAAATAGGTTTAATATAATTTAATTAATATGAATATGAATTCATAATTTAATTAATATTACATGGATGAATATAGGTTTAATACATGAGTAGCCTATATCAGATTGCATGTTGTTTTGGGAAGTGGGGAGGGGAAGAAGGGGGAAAATTTAGAACTCAAAATCTTATAAAAGTGAGTGTTGAAAACTAAAAATAAATAAATAAATTTTTAAAAAGAAAGAAAAAGAATATGCCTGAAAGGCTTTCATTTGATTTCAAAAGGGGCAGTTCAATACCAAATTATTCAGGCAATTCAGTGGAAAGAGCTTTGGATCTGGAATCAGGGACTTAGGTTTGAATTTCCCCTCTTCTGTTTACTAACTGAGTGACCTGGAGCAAGTCACCTAAACCTCTCTGAGTCTCAGTTAACTCATCTATATAGTAAGCAGGTTGGACTAAGGCAAGAGAATTCAGGTTTTCTAATGCATTCTCTATTCACAGCAGGACTGAGTGAGGTAGTTCAAAGTGGAATGCTTTTTGGTTTCAAAGGACCTAGGTTTAAACCCTGCCTCCAATGCTTACTACCTCTGTGAGTTTAGGAAAATCGTTTAAGCACCCTGGGAACCAGTTTCTTCACCTGTAAAATTGGAAGTGGTGAAAGGAGTGATGGGTGGACAGTTAAGACTAGATGGCCTATGTGGTCCTTTCTAGCTTTACATCTGTGATTCTATGGTCCTATGCCTCATTCTCCATCAACACACCCTTCCTTTGCTAAGCACCATGGTTATACATCTTTTTTAGAAAGTCTGGACCCGTTCCCCCAATCCTCTTAGAGTAAGTAGAGACATCGCTTTGTATATGAGAAACAATTGTGCTGTGTTTTCAGCCGTACCAAACTGTCAGGAAATAAGAACCCTCACCAGTGACACCAGACAATCCACACTACCTGCAGAAATCTCCTGCTGCTTCTGGCAGGGTCAGGGAGGCAACTGGATTTTTCATCAAGTCAGCAACAATGTTGTCCTTTGGAGTCACATAGAAGAAGGGAATCCCAGTGCTGTTGTTGAAGGGACCATCACTGATGGGTAAGCAGTTCCCAAAGGGCACACCCTTAATCTGACAAATATAAGGGAAAACTTTTTATTAGTGAATTACAGACTGAGACTCTATTCCCCATTAGGAGATGTTCCAGTCGGGATGCTGAATAACAATGACAATAATAACATTTATATAGTGATATAAGTGTTACAGATTTTACATTATCTCATTGATGTTTAATGGGAGTGACTCTTGTACAGATGTATTAATCAAGGAAAAGTGATTTCTAATCCCACTATTTCCCCTACACTTATATCATGGTTAAGATTTTGGTGGCTGGCTTAAGAATACTTGAGAATTTCACCTAACTCTAAGTTCTTACAGAGGACTAGCTTCTGGATTCGTCATCTCATCCAATCTTTGGATTGCAGGAGCTTTTTGTTTGTTCATATTACACTTTTCCCCCTAAGGCATGACTCCTTGCTCATTTATTCATTGTTTTGTCATCACATTAGCCAAGACATTAGAGAAAAAGTGTCTGAGTTTGCTAGTACTTATGGGAGCATACTATGTCAATTTTGTCCCTGGTCATTCACCAGCAAGCGATTTCTAATTCAAATAATGAAGTCATATGACCAGGAAAATGTTATTAGAAAGCATGCTATTCTATGATGGATTTGGTCACTCAGGATCATCATTTTCTCCATTTATCACATAGATGCCTAAATGTAGGGATTGGTCTTGGTCTGTTAGGTGTCAAGTTATGAGGTTAGGTGTAGAGCTAAGGATAAGAACAGAAATTGAACCTATGATTTAATAGATGTAGGGAGTTCTCAATGAGGAACACTCCCTACCTTTTCATTTTGGCACTTTCTTCACAACTTACAGTCTTAGAAAGTTGCCTAGAGCACTGAGAGGGTTGTGGCTTGCCCAGAGTCACACAGCTGGTGTCAGAGGCAGGATCTGAAACAAAGTTCTCTTGGCCCTAAAGTCCGAGTGGGTAGTTACAGTGTAGAATTATTCTAAATTTGTAAGAAAATTCATTGTTAGAAAGCCCTCTGCTGTGATACAACTATTTGTAGACTTTCTTATTCTCATTTTTTATGATAGGATACAATTTTAACTGTCAAAATTGAAAAGAAAGACTATTACAATGCTAAGTAACATGAGCCAGCATCATGTCATTCTGGCATTGCATTTTTAATCATACATAAAGGTTGAGATCTTTACCCAAGATCCAGTATATATTTCAATTTGCCTCAGGTGCGCATATGGCAGCAAAAAAGAGTTGTTAACTATATCAAGTATTTAGCCATGACCCATTGAAACTCATACTAAATGTGATATTTTCAAAAGTTGATATAATCAAGATCAACTGATAATTTGTCATTAATTATGATTTAGGGTTCACACAGTCAGACTCCCTCATTTTATTGTTGGAAAACTAAGGCCATGAGAGATATAGTAATTTGCCCAAGTTAACATATATAACCTCTGGTAACATTATGTATAGAAACCACAATTCTTGCCTTCTAGTCTTAAGCTCAATGGGTAAAGCGCTGAAACTGGAGTCAGGAAGATAGGAGTTTAAATCCAATCTCGGATACTTACTGGCTATACAACCCTGAGCAAGTCACTGAATTTCTGTCTGGTTGGATTCCTCATCAGGAAAATGGAGATAATAATAGCTCCTACTTCCAAAAGTTGTTGTGAAGATAAAATGAGGTATGTGCAAAGTGCTTTACAAACATTAAATTAGCACTATGTAAATGCTACCTCTTAATATTATCAGGTTATGTTTTGTTAAATTGTACATCAAGTTCTACATTATTTGGATTGAATAATGTCATTTAAGTGAAATAGGAATTATTTGTGGCATAACATGTAGAAGAATGCCAAGATTTTAATTCCCTCAAAGCTTTCTGCAAGCCATATTGTGAGAATTAAATTCTCATTATTTATTCATGCCATTTGAACCCACAGATGGAATTACCACTTGTCTTGCAAGTCATCATTTTATTTATAATTTCAAAGAAGAAGATTCTCTGACATTTGATTCATATTTATATCCTATTAAGTTTAGGGAAAAAACCTGCTCTTTAATAATAGCTTTTCATCATGTTTGTAAACTTCAATATATACTATTTATTAAGAAAGGAAGCCCGTGAAATCAGGAATGAAAATGATTAATTTGGAAATGGTTTTTAAATTCAAGTAAACCTCTAGTTGTTTCCTGTGTTTCACTTCCTTATGTTGTGGGCAATGGAAGATTTTTGGTTTTAGTGGGCAACTGGGATAGAAGGTTGACTACTTTTGTCTGCCTGTAGAGTCAGTCTTTCCATGGGGCCTCTGGTTGGACTCTTCTTTTGCATCCCTTCCCTGGAAGCTCATTCAAACTCAGATCCTTGGTGCTACTACACCTAGCTGGAGCCTGGCAGTGATCTTAGTCCTATACTTTGCCAATATAATGGAATCAGTCTTGCTCCATTGCTCAGACTGTGTCTTTTACAGGACAGCTCACATTTCTCAGAGGCAGTCAAATTCAATCCTAAGGTTGTGTCTTTTGAAAATAGTATGAAAACACATGAGTTAATGCCAACACATCATTGTCTCATCTACATGCTGCATGATTTCCTAGACAGGGAGGCTTGTTTGTATAGTGATTCTCACAGAGCAGTCAGTTGCAATCAATACATCTGCAGACCCCTCCCTTAGAGCTGCTAGTGGGTAAAGGCTATTTTTCTGGCTTTTTTAAATTATTCATTTTTTGTTTTTTAAAGAGGGAGAATGTTAAATTCTTGGTACAGGATATGTTGACTTACCTTTTCCTGGGTAGATACAGTAGCCAAAAAGCCCCAGCTGTTAGTGTGAGCCAGGAATCGGGCAGTCCTGATGATCTGCTTGTGAGGAGGAAGGTTGCCTGTCCCTTTGACACTTTCTCTTCTATAGGAAAACATCCTGGAAGGAGAAGAGATCTGCTTGGACCTCCCCACCTCTGGCCTGGACCTCATTTCGCTGTCTTCTTTGTAAACAGAGGCCGAGTAGCTTTGCTTCCAGATGCTCGTGGTGTCTTCCAGGAGCGAAGGCAGCGCCTCCTCGTTGGAGGAGCTGTCCAGCTCCTCCTCTGCCTCGTTGGTAACTGACCAGGAGACCGAGCTCACAATCACATACCCCCAGACAGGAGAGAGCATCGCGCTGCACCAAAGCAGCCAGAAGAGCCAGGAGATGAACGCGATCCTTCTCCCCAGCAGCCTGTGACAACACAAGACAGACATTTTGTAACAAACACTCCGCGCTGTGACCCACGCCGTCTTGCCAAACCCGAGCCTCTGGAATGATCGCAGCACCCTCCTGTGGCAGAGAGAAGGCAATGGGAAGACAAATTGACAAATTAAACAGCCTTGTGGGGCTTTCTGGGCAGGGACCTTGCAGGTTGAGCACCAGAAATCCAAGAGGGAGCTGGTTAAAGAATCTGAAGCCCCCACTACAATCCTACAAGGAACTAACTAATTTGCTGGTGGTAAGAGTCCCTCAGATTAAGAGGTTGAAGGTAGAGGGATGTCCCCACCAGCCACCAAATGTCAGCTTTATTTGATTCATATTGGGAGAGGGACATTATGTAACAATTTGTTCCTATCTCACAAGCTTTGATTATTTTCTAAACGTTAAACCCTTTAAACACTTCAATTGCTTATCTCTATTCTTGGTAATCTGAGAGTGTGGAAAACACTCTGAATTTGGAATCAGAGGACCTCACTTTGAAAACTCCCCCTCTTATGCTCCTTTAAGGCTGTGCTTTTGTGACTTCTTTCCCCTTCTAGATAGCCCTTGGTGGTTGTAACGGGAAGCCAAAGAAAGGAAGGTGGAGGAGGTTCAATGAAAGTAGAGCAAAGCAAATAAGGGAAAGGAATGGGTTTATAGAACCTTGGAATCTTAGAGATTTCTTGACTGAAACGTGAATCTCCTCAGTAATATTCCCAACAATTGGGCCTCAGTTTCCTGAACTATAAAGAAGAGCAATTTGGAGTATATGAATTCTCTTCCAACTCTCAATCCTACTCTACCAAGAGCTGGTCTAGCTTGGTAGCCTTAATCTGATTTCCCATCCCCATCTAATCCCAAAATCATTTACAAATTATCATTATTACTTTTGAGCATAGTTCTTTTACCAACAAATTGCAGTTTTTCATGTGTTTTTCTAGTACTCTCCTTACCTGAGCCATAGAAGATCACAATATCTTAGAAATTAGTTCATCTAACTCCCTTATTTTACAGATGAGGAAAAATTAGAAGTTAAGCCACTTGCCTAAGATGACACAATTAGCTGAAATTAGATTCTTGATTCCCAGTCTAATGTTCCCATTAGATGATATGGTATCATTCTACTTCAGTACAACAGAGAGGTTGTTACTGGAAGTTTTTATCTTTGAAGTATTGGAACATGTCTTGCTAGGTATGTGCTTTGATATTGGGATTATGATCATGAGATCCATAATGCTTGAGGCATCTTAGAAGTTACTTAGTCCAACTTCTTTTTTTAATAGTATTTTATTTTTCCCCAATTACACATAACAACTATTTTAACATTCATTTTTAAAAATTTTGAGTTCCGCATTCTCTCCCTCTCTCCTTTCCCTCCTCCCTCCCTGAGATGGTAAGCAATTTGGTATAGATTATACATGTGCAATCATGTCAAACATATTTCCAAATTTATATTATAGGTGAAGAAATTGAGGACCCATAGGGGTTTAGTGACTTTCGGAAGCTCCCCCCCTCTAGGAAGTAATTGGCAGAGCCAAGATTCAAACCATTTTGTTCCAAATCTAGTGCTCTTAAACTTTTATTTGGAATGTTGTTGTCCTCAAAAACATGTTCATTTTAAATGCAAGGAAGAGATAAGGTGAACTCAGAATTTTTAACAGGTTTTGGATTTCAAGATGTCCCTTCTTTCAGTGCTCTGCATTTCACTCTCTGATCTTTCAATGTTGTCTAAGTCATACACTCACTTCATTTCCAGCCCCTCTCCCCTTGTGGACTTTACCTTTCTTCTTAATAACCTGTACTACAGGGCTCCAGGATAGCCATCAAAGGAATTTAAAAAAAACTGACTTCTGCAGCTGGAATTAAAAAGGTCTTAAGTTGACCTACACAAAATCAGCTTATAAACACTGGGCACCAGGTACCATTACCCAAGCATGAAGTGCATCTGTCCAACCTTCCTTCCTTTTCCTCTTCTTATGTACCCTCTTCCAAAGAGTAAGGGAAGAATGTCAGGAGGAGATATAACAGTAAAGGAAAGAAAATGAACAAAAGGAAAGGATACATATTGAATCTTAGAATTTTAGGATTAGGATAGACCTTAGGGGTCACCTAGAGTTAGCCCTTGTCTAAAACACGACTCTCTCCTATAAGATCCTTGAGAAGCAGACAGCCAAACTCAGTTTGGAAATCCACCCTCAAGACATAGAGAAATCATAGATATTTTATATTTTTGTTTTTACATCATCTTCATTTCCTGAACCACCCCCTCGCAATTTGAATCTTAGGACTTTAGAGACAAATTTGACTTCAGAGGTCAAGAAATATCCCTTCATTTTAAAGATGAGGAAATCGAGATCCAGAGCAGATGCAGGATATTACATAGGTAATAAGTGGTAGAGATGGAGCTATAACCTAGCTCATCAAACTCCAAATTCAATGCTTTTCCCAGTAAAGCATGTTCATGCAAATTTGTAACTGAAGTCCTTAGGAATGGTTTAAGAAATTTACTTTTTAAGTATTTTATTTTTTCCAATTACATGTAAAGACAATTTTTAACATTAATTAAAACATTTTTTGAGTTCCAAATTTTCTTCCTCCTTCCTTTCTCTCCCTTCTCCCTAAAAAGGTAAGAACTTGATAGCATATTTCCATATTAGTCATATTGTGAAAGAAGAAACAGACTAAAAGGAAAACACTATGAAAAAGACAAAGCAAGTAAAAATAGTATGCTTTGATCTGTGTTCTGATTTCAGAAATTTAGATATTTTGATGGTTATTTTCAAAAAAGAAGGTTCTAATGAGCACTAGGAAATTAATTTTGATAAAATGAAGGTACTGGTGTGCATTTTGCCAATTAGCTAAACTAAAACCCATATCCTCCAGTAAGGCTTTAGTTAGTTTTGATCTGTGCTGTAGGAGAGAGTGCACACACCAATTAAATCATGAATCTTTTGAAACAGCAAAATAAAAGGTATGGGTCATCTGAATATTCCCCTCAAATCCATTCTAAATGTCAAAGTTAGAAGGCAGACAAAATCCATTATATTTCTATGATGCTGTTGGGAAAAGAGGTGGGTAGGTCACGGAGCAAGAATGAGGGATAACAAATAAATAGCACTAGTATTGGTACCTAACAAATATAAAAAGACAGAAGACATCCTTCAGCATATATCCTCCATAAAGAGTTTTGGGGAAGACAAGGATAAGAATTGCACAGGATAGGAATGCATGAATGGAGCTGTGATGTGCACAATTAGAGGGAGTGGTTTATCTCCCTTAATGTTAATGCCTTCCTTCTATTGATTATCTCCAATATATCCTGTATATAGCTTCTTTATACATAGTTGTTTGCATATTGTTTCCCCCCATTAGAATATGAGCTGCTTCAGACCAGGGACTGTCTTTTGTTTTTCTTTGTATCTCAATGCTTAGTACAGTACTTTGCACATAACAGGTGCTTAATAAATGTTTATTGGCTGGCTAGCTGACTGACTGACTACATTGATGAAATTATTGATCTTTTGAAGTATTGACTGCTTATTGGACATTTCCCACTAGATGTTCCATAAGCATCTTAAATTCAACAAGTTCAAAGCAGAACTCATTATCTTTACTCCCAAACCTACTTCTCTTTTGAACTTTCCTAGTATTGTTGAGGGCACCAACATCCTTCTAGTCACTGAGGTTCACAAGCTCTGTGTTGACTCCTCACTTTCACTTACCTCACATATTCAATCATTTTGTTGTTTGTATCTCCACATCATACACACATATATACATACACTGTACATATGTATGTATATATGAAAAAGCGTATACACGCACAAACACACACACCCTCTTCTACACTCATACAGCTACCATCTTTATTCAGGGCCTCATTTCTTCTTGCCTGGATTATTGCTTTAGCCTTCTATTTAGTCTCACTATCTTAAGTATCTCCTTACTCTAATCTATCTTCCACTCAGCCACCAAATTGACTTTACTAAAGTGCCATTCTGATCCTGTCACATCTCTGCTCAGCAAACTCTAGTGGTTTTCTGTTGCTTCTAGGATCAAATATAAACTCCTTCTTTTGACTTTTGAAGCTCTTCATAACATGAAATCTTCCTCCCCCTCTAGTTTTCTTACACATTACCTACTCCCCACAATGTACTTCTAGCCATACCAACCTCCTCACTGTTCTACCCACAGCACGTGTGGCATTGCATCTTTTGTCTCCATGACTTTACACTGGCCATCCCCCATGCCTGGAATGTACTCTTCATGCAACTCTGTCACTTGGAATCTCTGGCTTCCTTCAAGATTCAACTCAATTGTTACATTCCATATGAAACCTTTCCTGATACTGTCAGATCCTAGTATCCTCACTTTTCAAACTACCTTGTATTCACTTTGCATATATTATCTATTTATACATCCATCCATCTTTTTATCTATCTATCTATCTATTGATCTATCTATCTATCTACCTGTCTAGATTTTTTGTTAGAATGTACATTAATATAACCCTTAGCTCAGACAGATGTTGGTCTTTGGGCTTCCAGCTTCAAGAGAGAAGATGTGTTTTTCCAGACTCTCTTCAGGTTCCCAGACAGTAAGACTCTGGGAAGAAGCCAGCATGTGAATGAGCTGGCACCTCAATTATGTCCATATCCCCAGCTTACTAATTTAGAGATTTCAGGGAATTTCCTCTTGGATGAAATCTGGGATACTCTCAGTTGAGCTAAAATATTTCCCTCCCACTGATAGAACTCGTTTACTCTGTATATTGTCTGGTACATATTCTCAACCATATACTTTCTGATTCATATTTGTTATTGGCTTGGATAAATATTTTTATTTGCTATTTGCAGTGTGTGTTCATTGTGGAACTGGCATTTGGTGGAAAGGGAATAAAGCCTTGTATATATAGCTTGGGGTAACCATTGCTCATTGAGGGATAGTGATCAGGAGTTCACTTTGAACCTAAAAATTATTTCCTTTAGACTAACAATATTTGGGGTTGGGGGCAGGTAGCTATAATTCTTGCCTAAAATCCCCTAACTCTGAGGAGAGAAGAGTGGCAAGTATCTCTTTTCAACCTCCTAGTTCCTCTCTTAGAAGGAAATCAGTCTCCCTTGGAGAAGGGTGGGGGGATAGAGGTAGAGACTCTAGAAATATCTATTCATGCCTCCCTATGAGCCACATGTAGAGACCCTTTTGAGGACACACATAACTGACATGGACAAAACATACCATGTACCAACCCTTACAATATGAAATGTAAATATGTAGATGTTTTATTCTTTATTAAAATGTAAGCTCCTTGAGGGCAGAGGCTGTTTTATTTTTTATCTTTGTATCCTCAGAACTTAGCACAGTACATGGAATAAAGTAAGCAATGAATAAATGCTTAATTATTATAACTATCACATTAACTTCTATAGAAACACAGAATTTTAGAAGTAGAAGAACCCTTTGAGATCATTCAGTCTAATGCCCCCAATTGCAGGTGGTAAAACTGAGACCCAAAGAGGTAAAGAGATCTTGCCTAAGGTCATACAGCTATTAAGTGGTAGGCATAGAACTACAAACCTAATCTTCTAATTACATATTCTCTGCCAATGACTAGCACTATGGCCTCTGATGAGCAACTCAACCTTTCTGACATGCATTATGGGACTTCCCTTTCTGGTTCCAATATCTCTAGTTGTTACTAGTCCTATTTCATTAGATATTGTGGCTGAAGGTGGGACTACCAATGATCTTGTTTATATACTGAATCAAGTTAGGTTGTTAATCTAAATGTTGTTATGTGATGATTTAATGATTTTTAAAACAAATGAATTACTGAGGATACATCCAATAACAATTGATTAGACACCTGGAAAAACCAGCACGGTCTAGAAAATTGAGAGCTGGGTTTAGAGCGAGGAAGACTTGGGTTCAAATCTCACTTTCAATACTTAGTTGTGTGTGAGGATTCCTTCACTCCTTAGGGACTTAAATTGTATGTGCCTTGGGAAATTCTCTAAGACTTGGTGGAGAGAACTCTGGCACCAAGGATTCATATGCGATAGAGACTCCAGATGAGAAAACTTGTTCTACTAAAGTGGGTTGACACCTCTGATGCAACTTATGGTCTTAAAACGTTTCCTAGAGCACTGAGAAGTGAAATGTTCAGTTGTGCAACCAATGTGTATCAGAGGTGGTATTTGAACCTGAGACTTCCTGGTTTGGAGATCAGCTCTGTATTCAATATGCCACACTATTTAATATACATTTTATCTCTGATAGCATTACAATTAATGATTTATATAGGTTTAAAATGTAATTTTATTCATCACATGTGAAACAATTGAAATTATGCTTTAGACCTAAATAAATCTTTAATTATAATATTAGCAGACATAAAAGCATATTCATGAAATTGCTCCCTTTAAGATCACAAGCCAGATACAGGGAAATAGATCTGCTTTGACACTGATACACTTCTTAGTTTCAAATGGTTTTAATGCTTTGGCTATAGAGAAAAAAGAAATAGAGGTAAAGTAAAAGAGGCATCATTTGTTATAGATATATGTACTAAATTCTACCTCATCCCCCCAAAAATTGTTACAATAGAGAAAAAGAAATTCTTTGATCCAGTGATTAAGTCCCAAAATGATATCTAATTATTTTCTTGCCATTCTTTGATGACTGAGAATTTCTTTCTACACATTCTGACTACTTAATGAAATAATACTGAGGAGAAGGATTTTTTTTTCTTTTTACAGTTTGAACTGGGTTATGTTCTTTAAAACAGTGATAACTACCATGAGTTTTGTCTTGCATGTAGCTCGCTTCCTGGAAAGGTTTTTTTGTTTCACAAGTTTCTCAGCTATTGAGGACAAAAATAGAGTTACCAGGAAAGACTATAAGAAATAGCAAGGAGGCAAAAATAATTGAAATTTAGTTTATGAGTTTGGTCAAAGCCAACCATTGGAAATACATCTAAACATAAAAAAGCCAAACAAAGCTACATCTACTATGTACAATAAAGCTCCTCCCATTTTCATTACAAAAGTTGACCAGGTAGTATACTTTAAGAGTGAAAATACAGTTTCCTTGTGTGTTTTACATATTCTTAAATATTAGCATTGGTTTCTGTGAAATAAACATCTTCAGGGCTCTGTGGTACATCTGAGGTATGAATTACAAACTTCTGTCCATCTTTTAAAGTTACAAGGGCTTCTTGCCCCACAGGAAGGTCTAATTTAACTGTGCTTTTAGTGACTTTGTCTTCCAAGAGTACTTGGATCAGCTGTAAGGAAAAAAGAAATCAAGTTTAGTATAATGTCCTTTATTGTACTGGGCTCCTTCCTTTTTTCTAGAATTAAATTCCAAGAATATACTTTTTGTTTTACCCACTTAGTTAAGTCAAGTCAATAAGACTTTAGTAAGCATATACTATGAACCAGGCACTGTGCTAGGCACTAGGGATACAAAGAAAGGGGAAAAAATAATCCAATCCAGTCCTTGCTCTAGAGGAGCTCAGTCTAATGAAGTAGACAAAATACAAATGATTGTTGGATATATACGTAGAAAGAAGGCATTAGCATTAAGAGTTAGTACGAAAGGCCTCTTGCAGAAGATAGAATTTTAGCTGTGACTTGATGGAATCTGGGGAAACCAGGAAATGGAGCTGTGTAGAACATTCCAGATATGAAGGACAGCCAGTGAAAATTGACAAGAGTTGGGAGATGGATTGTCAAGTGATAGTAACAGCAAAGAAGCTAGTGTCACTGGTTGGCAGATTTTGTGGAAGGGAGTAAGGTATAGGAACACTAGAAAGGTAGGAAGGTGTCAGGTTATGAAAGGCTTTAAAAGTCACACAGAGGATTTCATTTTTGACATTTGATACCATTAGTTTCTTAAAGTTTGGAACATGGAACAATGAACTATGACATTTTGCTTGAAAAAGATCTTTCTTCCCAACAACCCTGTAAGATAGATAGTGCCAGCCTTATCATCCCCATTTTATAGATTATAATCATTTATTGATGACTTTTAGCATTTCATTTTTACAGATGAGGAAACTGGGGCTCAGAGAGCCCCTAGGAGATCAAGTAGCTACTTGGAGGTGGGATTCAAACCCAGGTTTCTCTTGACTCTAAGGCCAGGAATCTTTCCACTACATCATGGGCCTCAAAGTACTTTCCTCAAAACCATCCAGTGTAGAGGAAGGTAACATAGGTCTTATTGCTCCCATTTTATAGATAAGGAAACCGAGCACAGATTAGTGACATTAAAGGTAGAGTGGAAAGAGCCCATGTCTTTGTGTCAGAAAACAGGTTCAAGTCTTAGCTTTGCCACTTAATAGATTTAAGGAAAGTCAACTCATCTCCCTGAGTCTCAGTTTCTTCATCTGTGAGAAGAGAATGAGAGCCAGAGTAGCCTGGTACATACAGGAATGGCTTGGAAGTTAAGGTGACCTTAGTTTAAGCCCTACTTCTTACACATACAGGCTATTGTCATAGGACCATATGTTTAGACCTGGGAGGGAACTCACGAGTCATCTAGTCTACTAAGGCCATCATATTACAGATGAGGTAACTGAGGCTTCTAGAGGTTAAGTGACTTACTCAGGGTCCACACAGATAGGAAATGATGGAAAGGAAATTCCAACCTAGCTCCTCTGAATCCAAATTCATTAGTCTTTCCAAAACTAGCCCTTGGCACATGCCTCTATGGAGCCTCTTGGTGCTCCAGACTACTGTCTATTAGGTGTAAAACCAATGCTCAATTTTTACTGGTAGAAAGTTTTCATTGGAGGACTCCTGACACTAGTCAAATCACAGGTCAGGGCCAAAGAAGGTTAAGGAGTCAGCAATGGAGAAAGGAAAAGGAGAGAGACAGACAGACAGACAGACAGAGATAGAGACAGAGACAGAGACAGACAGAGAGACAGAGAAAGGAGAGAAAAAGTGGAGAGAGACAGAGACAAACAGGGACAAAGAGAGAGAAAGAGACAGTGGAGACACAGAGGAGAGATAGTGAAGAGAGACAGAGAAGAGAGACACAGAGAAATATCTTTTCCACAGGATTTTGAGAGTTAAGTGAACTAATTTATGTAAAGTACTTATAATAATAAAACACTACATAATATGTAATAATATATACATATATATAGATAGTATCATTTGGCTAACTATGGCTACAAGATCGCTTTGAGAGGATTTCTCATGACATAATGTTTCTTTGTTCTCCTTAAACTTGTACCATCACTATCTCCACCCTGGGAATACTGTTGTTGTCCCCCCTCTTAAGAAATAATCTTTAGTCAAAGTGCAACTAATTTTCTATCATTTCTCTGTTTTAACCTTGAAGGACATGACCCAGAAGAATCAACATATCTTTCATTCTTTCTTCCTTCCTTCCTTCCTTTTCTTTCTTTTCCTTTCTCTTTCTTTTTCTTCTTTCCATTCACCTCTTCCTCCTTCCTTCCTTCCTTCCTTCCTCCCTTTCTTTCTTCTTTCTTGTTATTATATGTTCCACACTGTTCTATCATGTTCTCTCCATTATGGCCAATTACTTCATGTCTTTTTTATACTTATAGAAGGGATATCTGTATACAGAAACCCAAAGAGCATGACTGAAGTTGTAATGTAGGCATAACATAAGATTAAGCTATCTAGTGAATTTTTTTTAAAGACTAGAGCTATTGTGTGTGCACTCAACTTAATGGAGTGTTAATTGGGTCCAGTGAACTTGGAGGGGAAACAAGGTGTGTTATCTTGAAGAAAAGTTCAAATGCTGAGTAATCAAAATAATGTAAATTGATAAACAACTTCTGGGTAGTAGAATCTTCAGACTTCATAACTAAGTCAGTTGCCTGAAATGATATATGACATTTATATATTAAGGTTTGCAAAGCAGTTCAAGTACATTATTATTTGAGTATCATAGCAACCCTGTGACACGGGTACTATGGGTATCATTATCTCCATTTTTAAAAATGAAGAAATATAGATTTAGATTAAACCACTTGTCAATGGGGGATGGGGAAGAAGATAAGCATTTATTAAGCACCTACTATATACCAGGTACTGAACTAAGCACTTCACAAATATTATCTCATTTGATCCTCAAAACAACCCTGGAAAGTAGGTGCTATGATTATCCTCATTTTACAGTTGAGGAAACTGAGGCAGAACAATGTGTAGGTGACATACTTGCCCAGGGTCACACAGTTGGTAACTGTCTGAGGCCACATTTGAACTCAGGTCTTCCTGACTCCAGGCCCAGCACTCTATTCAGTAAGCCACGTACCATAGTAAATGTCCAAAGTTGTTTTTAATCAATGATTTGGATAAAGCAAAGATGGTTTGCAAATATATGTGCAGGTGACACAAAGCTGGAAGAGATAGCTAATGAACCAGATGATGGAGCTGGGATTCAAAAAGATCTTGATAGGTAAGAGCAATGGGCTGAATTAAATAGGACAAAATTCAATATATATAAATATAGATTATGTTTACAGATATCAAATACAGATAAATATAAAGTCTTAAACTTAGCTTAAAAAATCAACCTCACAAGTCAAAGGCATGGCTAACAGACTGTCGGAAAAAGAACTGGGATTTTTAGCGGACTCTAAGTGTAAAATGAGTGGTGGGAAATGGAAACCAAAAAAGCTAATGTAATTTTGTACTGCATTGAGAGAGGCATAGTTTCTAAGAATAGCAAGAGCCCCTCTATATTCTGTTCTCTTCAGTTCACATCTGTAGTATTTTGTTTAATTCTTGGAGTCATAGTTGAGGAAAGACATCGATAAATGAAAAAGTGTCCAGAGGAGGAAAACCAGAATGGTGAAGAGTTTTGAGTCCATGCCATTTGGAAGAATTTTTTAAACTCTTGGAGCATGCCCCAGTGGGTGAGGGCTGGGGGTGGGTGTTGAATCAATGGCTGAAATTACTGGATATTTTCTAGAACAACTCCAACTTAAATACATTTATTTTTCCCCCAATGAAAACAGAATTCAAATCAAATCAAATCAAAAGTGAAACTAACATGGAGAATTTGCTGTGACAATGAATTATTTATTCATGGTGGTTATTTAATATGGTATGCTCAACTGTGGTCAAATTTGAGTAAGAGCAAGTTGAATCTCAATGCTGTCATGATCTGCCACCATCACAGTAAGTTGGTGTAGGTTCATGACTCAGATGAATTGTGTTTTTTTTTTCTTCTTGTTGCTATATTTGAACATAAAATGTATATAATCTTTTTTTTTTGTGAGGCAATCAGGGTTAAGTGACTTGCCCAGGGTCACACAGCTAGTAAGTGTCATGTGTCTGAGGCTAGATTTGAACTCAGGTCCCCCTGACTCCAAGGCCAGAGCTCTATCCACTGTACCACTTAGCTGCCCCTGTATATAATCTTTACACCAAAGTTAAATAATATTCGTGTTGAAGTTAAAAATATTATAGTATCCGTTATATTTCTTACTGTCATTCACTTTGCAAATGCAAAATTATTAGTTTCCTCAAAAGCTATAACTTATTTAAATTTTAAAATTTTTGTTTCAGTTAACAAGCATTTGTAATTTTTCCTCTTACCTTCCTCTTTCCTGGAAAAAAAAGGAAAAGAAAATCCTTGTAAGAAATAAGCATAGTCAAGCAAAATAAATCTTCACAGTGGGCTTATCTTAAAATGTGTGTCTCATTCTGCATATTCAGCCCATCGCCTCTCTTTCAACAGGTGGCTAGAATGCTTCATCATCAGTCCTTTTAGAATCATGGCTGGTCCCTGTACTAATAAGAGGTCGTAAGTCTTTCAAAACTGTTCTTTTCTTTTTTTAATGTTTTTGGCTATAGAATAAATTGTTCTCCTGTGTCTGCTCACTTCACCCTGCATCAGCTCATAATAGTCTTGTTCAGGTTTCTTTGAAACTGTTCCTTTTGTCAATTATTATGACACAATACTTATACTACAATTTGTTCAGCCATTTTGCAATTGATAGGTACCCTTCTTAAGTTTCTAGTTATTTGACATGACAAAAAAGAACTGCTATAAATAATTTTGTATATATGGATCCTTTCGTTAATATGTTTGGATGTGTAGGCTTAGTAGTAATACTTCTGGGTCAAAGGGAATGCACAATTTAGTGACTTTGGAGTTATAGTTCCAAGTTAAAGATGCAAGTTTTTAAAAATAAAAAAAAATCTTAAGAGCAGTTGTAGAGAATGGTCTTAAATATCCAACAATCTAACTTACATTTAATTGTCTTAAACTTTTTATTTTCTCTAATTATTTAACATGAAATAATGCCGCTGCTTCTTGGATAAAAATCTAACTGGTTTGAAGAGGGAATTCAGCAAAGCAACTTAAACTAGTATAAGCCAAGACAACAGAGGTTAGTTTGAGTAGTGCAAACACAGAAACATGAAAAAGAAGCTCAAATTTAGCGAATACATTTCACTGTATTTATCATTGGGATTCACAAATATTGTTGTCAGTGGAAAGTAAAGACCACTGTGTTTGCTTTGTATGATGAAAAAGCATGAAACCCAAGAAGCCAAAATGACATTTTCAAAGTGTATGCAAAGACTACATTGTCAAGACAAGAGAATTTTTCTGGAGAAAATTAGATGCTTTTAAGAAGCAAAGACAAGCTTCAAAAAAAAAAAAACCCATCTGAGACATCAAAAGAAATGCTAGCATTGTAGTACATTGTTTATAGAGCACTAAATGCAAAAAGCTTCCTTTGATAGAAATATTGCTGGTATTGACATGGTCCAAATGATGCTTGATGAATCATGTGTAAAGCAGCTTTGAATGATTCTGCTTTGCAGATAATATGATGGAAAGGAGAATTGCCCAGATATCTGAAGATATTTGTGATCAATTAATTAAGAAACTTAAATTTTTCCTATTTTGCATTGCAACAGATGTAGTTAAAAATATTCACTCGATTACATATGTATAATATTCTGATTAGACTGATGTTGAGGGAAGATTTCTTACTTTGCCTGTGGGAAAATTATATTGGCTACTGCACAGAGGGATCTTCACTAATGTCAAACAAAATTCAGGCCTATAAACACTAGTTTAAAATGTGGCATTTTGTGCTTTGTAGATTATCAATTGAATCAAGAAGTAGGAATGATCATTTACAGTTAAGTTGCTACAAAAGTAATCAACTTTATAAAAGCTAATCCATTAAAAGGAAAAATCTCTTTGCAAAATTATGAGATGATATGAAGGCAGAGCATTGGGAATGTCTGTCTCATTGTGAAGTATCTCTTTTTTTCAAGTCAAAGTATTTTGAAGGGTATTTTAGCTACAAGAAGAAATTGCCATTTTTCTTGTTGATAGGAATAAAAAAATCAAATTCATTTTAGAGTGAAAATTTCCCCCTGAGACATGCTTTGGTAGGTATTTTTGAAAAACTGAGTATACTAAATAAGTCAATGCACTGTCCTCAAATTCATACTCTGATCCAGAAAGATAGAGCAACTATATTTGTAACAAAGTTAGAACTATGGATAATAAATTTACCAAAAAAATTAAATATATTTCTCAATTAAAAAATGAAATTGAAGAAAGTAAAGACTCATCAAGAAGTCATGTGACTAATCTAGAAAATCAATTTTCATTTTATTTTAAAGACTTCAATATTTCTAAATATTAATGAACAAGGAGTCCAGCTGCCATGGACAAATATGTTACATTTGGTCTTATTCCAGCTAAGCAAAAAAATAGTTTGTAGACTTGTCTTGAGATGGCACATTGAAATAAGCATTTAATCCAGAAAATATTAGTATTTTGACTATGGGTGAATGAAGATCTCTCTGGTTTAAGAAACAGATATATATACATTTTTCTACTGTTTCTAACATCTTCTAACATGTAATATCTAATATTTGAGTGAAATGGGGTTTTCATCTGTAGCTCTTCTAAAGCAAAAATATCTCTCTCTGTTAATAATAACATTGATCACAACACATTCTGAGAAACTTTGAGCTAAACAAACAAAAAACAATACAGTATACCTACTATAGGAATATTATTTTTATTGTTATCACTTAAATTATAAATATGAAATTTTTGAAGAATTACAACAAATAATTGTTATTTGTATATGTTTAAGATTTGTTTTTTGTTATGAACATTTTAGTAAGTTCTTAAATTTATTTGGATAAAATATAAGTCAAGAAAATTATCTGAATAAATTATTTTATGAAGAATGTAGGGGAGAAGCACAATTGTTTTTGTAAAAAGTGTGGTTTCACTACAGAGAGTTTAAAAACCACTTACATACAAGGATCATTTGAAGGAAATTAAGATATTTAACCTGAACAAGTTAATTTGGCAGGGACATAATAGCCATTTTCAAGTGTCTGAAGGGCTATCATATTAGGGAGGGATTAGATTTGTATTGTTTGACTTTAGGGAGCAAAACTAGTAGCTATGGGTAGAAGCTGTAGAAAGACTAATTTAGGCTTGAAATCAAGAAAATGTTCTTAATAAGGGATGTTCTCAAAAGGGATAAGGCTATCCTGAAATGTGGTGGATTTCTCCTTTGGAGGTCATCTAAAAAAGAATGGATAAACTTGTCAGGCTGTTGGATTAGCTGACTACTGAGGTACCTTCTAACTCTAGAATTCTATGGTTCTGTACATTGGGAATTGGATCCCTGTCTTTTCTGGTTTTCCATTAAACAAATAGAAACAGTTTTAAGTCATAACCTGCAAAATGAGAGGATTGGACTAAGTGACCTCTGAGGTATCTTTTGGCTCTAAAATTCCATGATCTTATAATCTTAGGTTGTAGAAGATTCAATTACTTGTGTTGCTTTATTATCTAGATGGCACCTGGAGACAAAAAGCCATTCCTCTTCCTTAGTTCAAATCCAGCCTCAGACACTCACTAGCTGTGTGACCCTGGGCAAGTCATTCACCCTGTTTGCCTGAGGTTCCTCATCTGTAAAATGAGGTGGAGAAGGAAATGGCAAACCCCTCCAGTATCTTTGCCAAGAAAACCCCAAATGGGTCACAAAGAATCAAACATTACTGAAAAATAACTAAACAACAACCACCACCACCAATTCAAATGTTGAATACCTTTAACTATTTTCATGAAACTGGTCAAATCCAATGACAATGGACTTCAAGAAAGACATGAAGCAGAACTGGACTGGGGGAAGGTTTCCCAGATTACTCTGTTGTGCTGGAATTTTGTGGCGTTTGAATATTCCTTGAAATATGTGGAACAGTAATTATGGTGTGCACACTAATTGCAGTAAAATGAAACCCTGGCTCTGTACATATTTTCTACTGACCATGTGCTGTTGCCTTTGTCTATTTGGTGGAAACCAAAGCATGAATGAGTCGAGATCCTCACATTCTTTGTTTTTCTATCCTTATTCTATAGCACAGTACCTGGCACATAGTAGGTGCTGGTTGATCGGCTGATTAATAAATCCATAAAGTCAAATGTGAATATGTAAAACTCTAGATTTACTTAAAAACTGCATGCTGTACTGAGAATTCAATGGTGGTATCATTGAACTGGTATCGTAATTTCTCTTCCTGTTTAAAACACCCCATCTATCTCAAGACAGAACAAAGCCACCAAACTTATAGTAGTACAACATAAATTAATCTGTAAAATGAATAAGTACCTGAAATTATATGAAAATCAAATTTGTGTTCACCCAATCATATTTTAAATGCACTGCGGGATGGGGAGTATATAACTTAAAATAATTCCTGGGATGAATACTCTTGTAAAGCAAAGAAGCCATTTGCAAAGCAAATATTCATCACCTCAATTCTCTTTTTAAGTGTAGTGTGGTACAGCAAAAAAGAGCGCTGACTCTAAAGTCAGAGGACCTCAGTTCAAATTTCACCTTTGATACTACTCATGTAACCTTGTGTAAATCACTTAACTTCTCTGGGCTCTGTTGTATAATGAAGGGGTTAGATCTGAATGGTCTCTGAGGTGCCTTCCTGCTCTACATGATCCAATGAAATCTAGATTTTTAATGTATAATATTAAAACCAATTCCTGATTATACATTAAAGCATCCCTGGAGATTTCATCCTAAAATATTTGCAATAAGATGAAACCTTAGGGAACTATGCATATGTTATGTCCTATATGTGGTTTCCTTTATCAGTTTGGCAGGAACCACTGAATAAACAAGTTTTCATTCTTTGTGCCTACTACAGTGCCTGGCACCTAGCAGATGCCTAATAAGTACTTGTCTCTGGCTAATTGAAGGATGAGTGAAGTGACAAGTGAAGGAGAGTCTTTACTAGATAAGGAGCAGAATGGTGAAACCAGGGAGTTTGAATGTGGTCTAGAGGAAGTGGAATACTTGAGTTAGATTCCTGACTGTGTCATATACTGATTGTGAGATATTGGCCAAATCATTTAATTTGTCTGACCCTTACTTTCCTTATTTACAAAATGGGGGATAACAAAAATTGTGTTCCCTACAGGGTTGTTTTGAGGGACAAAGGAGGAAATGTATAGGAAACCATTTTATAACCATTAAGCAAAATAAGCTATTCTTATTCAGGAATAATAATAATGAACAAGTACTGATTAAATGTAGTTTTCTTGACAGTATTATGTTTTTATAGCTATGGTATTTAGGGCCATCTCCAGTCATTCTGATCTATATCTTGCCACTGGTCCCAGATGGCTCTGGAGGACAAAATGAAGCTGGTGACTTTGCACAGCCCTTCCTTATTGAAATTCAAATTGCCTGCATGTCATGCCTCCCTGATGTGATGGTCCCCTTCGAGAATGAAGGACAAACAACAACAACATCATTGGTAGACCTAGTTAATTACTTATTATACATGAAGAGTTTTCTATATTGATCTGAGAACCTTTAGTAAACTCTTCAAATCACCGGACATATAAAGTCTCTTCAAATATATAGCTATCCCTTTCACATCGCAACTTTCCCCTTTGCAGTTTCCGTATATCACAGGTCGGCAGAAGAAATTCAGTGGGAATTTTTTGGGAGTTTTGCCAAAGTCACAGATGTCAAGTGAAAGCCAGCAGATGACACAGGAAAAGTTTAGAAACTCAGAAATGCATAACATATATGTATAGTATTGTATAATATCAACATATTTTATCTTTTAATACCATAAATATACACAATTTCTTCTCTGGTACAAAGGGAGGAGCAAAAAGTTTTATGTGGATTTTCCAGATAGTGGCCCTGCGCCTCTAACCCCTGCAATGTAGAATGGATAATTGTTCTCCAATTCCCCCCTTCTGGCTCCAAAGTATATATATATATATGTATACACACACACACACACACACACATATATATATTATATATATATATATATATGTATATACATACATACCAATGTGACATGGATCAGGAGGGAGAGCAGCTTTGCTTTCTGTGCCTTTTTTAAGACAGGCTTATTTTCAGCAAGAGCAGAGATGTATTCTCTGGAGCTCTTCATTCTGCTCCCTTTCCCACTCCCCAGTTGATGGAGGACAGAGTCCTTCAGATGTAGGCTGGAGCTGTTGTTACCTGTGGTGTGGGGTTGAACTAGACTTCTCTGAAGGCTCTCTACTGGACTCTGCTAATTATTGAGTATTGGGAAGAAGTGAGAGGGGCCCACTGGAGGAAGACAAAGGGGATCCTCCCTCTATGGGAAGCCTTCTCTCTGGTCTTGGGGTTGGAAAATTGGCTTTAAAGTGAATTCCAGGCTTCCACAGGAGCCCAGCCAAAACCAGTTCAATGTGTACTGTTGTGCCAGCACACGAAAACCTCCCCTGACCATTGTAGTGCTTCATTTCTCTCTAAATGAGGAAACAGTTTATTCCCAGAAAGTAGGTTATTCATTGTGGTATTAGGCATAGGAGATCACGACTGCTATAGCAAGACTGAGGCATCATTTACCTAACAGGAACATCACAAGACTTTTGTTCCTTCCGTTAATACAAATCTAGGTGCCTTCTTCCCACACACAGATATCCCATCAGGAAGACTCAGATGCATTTAATAATGTCCTTATTATCAAGAGTAAAGAAAACCACACACATGTGCACAGGGCAAAGAGCAAGTTATAAAACCTCAGAGAGCACCTTTAGAGCTTCCTCTGGTCTTATCTGGATTTCTTTCATTCTGGCAGAGTTGAAAGAACACTGACTCTGGAGTCAGAGGATCTGGATTCAAATTCTGCCCCTGACCTTTACCTGTGTGGCCTTGGGCAAGTCATTTCACCTGAGTTTCTGTTTCCTCATCATTAAAAGGAGAGAAAAGGACTAGATGTTCTCTAAGGTTTTTTCCAGCTCTAGATGTAGGATTCTATATCTAACCACTTATCCATAAATGGAAGAACCCAGAAAAATTACAGAACACTTCTGGCGATTTTGGGGACAGCAAGGTGGGAAAGTTTCAGGTTACGATTCTCTTTCTTTGGATGATGTTTATCATAGGTTAGAAGAGAATTAGTAAATTGCAGCCAGCCATTAGTGGTCTCATGTTACATTAAAAATATATTTTATTTGTGTCTTTTGTCTTTATATTACAATCATTTCTGCAAAAAATAACAAATAAAACTTACCCCCCACCCTCGCAATTCCCTCCAGACTGACCCCCCCCCCCTTAGTGTTAAATTCAAGTGACCATCTTGCTGAAATTCACAGGTCCAAAAAGCAAATCTGTAATAGATATATCAACATCCAAAGCACATTTATAACAACATTACACACTGGTATTAGAAATGGACTATTTCACACTTTTTATCAATTAAACCATCCTCTTTCATGGGAGGGATCACAGGAAGATTTTCCACTGCCGTCCGCTCCTACTTCTAGCTCTTCATGTCCACCCACTACTCCTACTTCTGTCCTCAAGCATGCAGATTTTAATTCTCATAATTAAACAATGTGAATTTGTGGGAACACCATGCACTGGGGATTTTACCTTATTGCCTGTGGCAGCGTCCACCAGAAACCCCAGGACCTTAAAGATAACGCTGCTCAGACAAACGTCACTCTGGCTAATGTGTTTCATCAGAGTTACACGAGGTGGCTCATCATAGTGGTTTTCACTTTGTTTCATTGGAGAATCAGGACTTTGGAGAGGCTCCGGAGTGGGCTGGATGGGAGACTTGTCATCTGGCTGCATTTCCTTGAGATTGCCCCCATCTTCCTCTTCCTCTTCATCCTCTATACAGGACTGAAGTATGTGAATCACATATTCCAAAAGTAGCAAATTAAATAGATGCCAGGACCCTAGGTTTAAATAACCAGAAACAAAACAAAACTAGAAAGCCAGATCTCTAAAGCCAACATACCAACTTTTTAAAGGTTTTGGTAGGCCTTGCTCACTAAATCTTCATTTGTACATTTGACCTGCAATTTTCACTGACTGGGTGCAATCAGAGTGGGACCTTTGATACCCATCTCAGGTAGGACCTAGCCCTTAAACAGGAAGTAACATCGAGTGACATATGAGGTATAGAAAATTTGCATATAGGCACAAAACAATTCTACTTATGTAATCCAAGAGAAGAAACAACATTTATCAAAATACAAGCACTGCCCTCCTCCCCTATTTCCTTCTCCCCCATCTTTAAGGAGAGAAGAATCAACATGAGCGATAATGAGGAAGGCCTGTTCTTTGAGGTCTATCTGGCAGCTGAACAGAGATACGGGAGGAGAATGTGGGCAGGGGTGGGGAGAGGACCACAGAAGGAATACTGTTGCCATTTTATGATGCCTCAGATGCAGCCACCTCTCAAATCCTTCATTGGTTGTGCCGCTGCATATCCTTATGTGTTAAGTGGGCAAGGGAAAAGAGTCTGAAGAACGTGACAAAATGAGATTTATCTTATGCCAGAATTTTAAAGTTATAAATAGGGAGAGTTGAGGAGGAAACATGAAAAAAGCATGCGCAATAGAGCTGAAAAACACTGGATTTGTGAGAAGGTAGGACAGAAAATGGCTAGGACTTCACTAGGAAATGTCTAGCTTATTGTAAATTCTCAGTGGACCTAAAGTTACAGGTATTCAGTGGCTGATACATAGGGCTGCCTAGGGCAGACCAGGGTGATCACAGCATCTTTGGTCCAATAGTTACTGGCCTATTCAATTTGATAGATTAACCACTGTTTTTATTGATTTAATATGACGTAGAGTGAGCCAATCCAAAGCCAAGAAGACATGGGTTCAAGTCCTTCCTCTGACACATATTGCCTATGTGGCTGTGGGTAGGTCATTTTACCTTTCAGTGTTCTGGGCAGCTCTCTAAAACCATAAGTTGTAAGGTACTACTAAACTGCATTGGTAGAAGAGATTAAGTTACCCAATAGTTCTTGACACCAATGAAATTACACATCTGGTCCCTATCCCTGCACATATATGTGATTGGGGAATCTCTGATCAATTTGATGTCCCCCTCAATGCATTTGAGAAGATTACAGCATGTTGGGGTAAGGGAAGAAGAGAAAACAAATGTTTTTTAAGTAAAAAAAAATTTTTTTAAAAGGTTACAGGGTATAGACTTTTGTCAGAAGGATGTCCAAGGATGAGAAAATGATGAAGTGGGTGATAGGCTTAAGAAGGAGAATGGAGCCATTTCTCTTTACTCTTATAGCCCTCTAATTGGTGATGTTCTTCCAACAAGATCTTTTTTTGTTATTTATTTATTTATTTTTTTGCTTAGGCAGTTGGGGTTAAGTGACTTGCCCAGGGTCACACAGCTAGTAAGTGTCAAGTGTTTGGTCTGAGGTCATATTTGAACTCAGGTCCTCCTGACTTCAGGGCCGGCGCTCTATCCACTGCGCCACCTAGCTGCCCCTCAACAAGATCTTTTTAAAGCAGCCTCAATCACTGGGGACCAATCAGGAGTTCCCTGTGCTCTCTAAGCAAAGTGTATGACCCCAACAATGGGCTTTAGCAGGGACCCCTCATCAAACTCCATATGAATTCTCCTGATCAATCTCTAATTCATGAATATGTCCTGAGGGGAGAGTAGTCTAGTTAAAGAAAAACAGGTGTGGGCTCTTTATTTCTAGACTTGGACTGAAATACTGTTGTAACACTATAGGGCAAATTTATGAATGTAGATGGGCTAATCATCTTGGATGCCATCCAAAAAATCTGAATTACTAAAGTAAGCAAAGTAATTCATTTTAATCTATGTAGTGATTCCTCATCACAGACTCTGAGAACAGCATCCAAGTGAAACTCCAGTGTATTTGTGAGACTGATCTAAATTAGAGGACCAGGGAAGGACAATATTGGAAAGGACTGCCGAGGCCATCTAATCCAACATCCTCATTTTACAAGTAAGGAAAATAAAGCCAGAAAAGTTCATAGGATCATAGAATCATAGATTTAGAGATGGAAGGGGACCATAGCATCAAGGTCAAGCCCTTTGTTTTACACATGACAAAACTGAGGCTAGAGTTTTGCCTAAGTCACAAAGCTGGTAAATGCGTCAGATGAGATTTTAACCTAGGTCTCCTTGACTCCAAATCCTACATTCTACCTACTATCTACTAGATTCTATCTCCTTTATATTGCCTCTAAGGTTAAGTGACTTTGTCAAGGTCACACTGTTAGGTGAAGAGCAGGTATTCAAACTCTGGTCCTTATTCTAAACTGGGGCTTTTTCTACTGAAGCCAGTATTATATTATATGAACCAAAAAACTGAACATCTAACCTTGTCCCTTTCCATGACACTCCCTAGGGCCACGCTGTATTGCAATATGACTTATCAATTGTTCAGACTGAAATTCTCATTGGGATGTCCCAAGAACCACCATCCCTCCTTTCTTGATAGTTACCTTGGCTGTGCCTGTATCAAAATGCAAAGCCACCTGCAATTCAAGAGTAGCTAACACTCAGTGACTTGGAAGCCCAGGAAGGTGCCTTACCAAAACTGTCTGTATGGCAGAGAGTCATGGCCTTGCTCACGGCAGTCAGGAGGAAGTTCCATCTCAGCTGGAAGCTAGCAGCCAGTCTGATAAACTCTTCTTTGCTCCTGCTTGGCTAGTAAATTTTAGGAATGTATAACAAAGGATGTCCCAATTTAGGAAAAGTAAAATAGAAAAATATGGCTTTTACAAGTACACGTTTCCTGAAACAGCCGTTTTTAAAGTACAAATGAGAAACATAGGAGGAATTCACGAATTTTACTTTAGGTGAGTGCTTTAACAAATGCACATTGGATCTGTTTCTAGCTTTTGACTACAATCCCCTGTGGAGCTGATCCTTGGTGCAGTGTTCTTTGAAGTTGAGAAAGAAGGAGAGGGAGATCAGAAATTGGCCTATTTTTTTCATACATACCATTTTAAAAAAAGAGGTCACTTATGAAGTATGACAGAGTAATACTGCAGGGTGAGCACCTCTAAAATCTACCTGGGGAATAATTGAGAAGTTCTGATAAGCTATTTATACCCCTAATGACATGTGCTTTGGTTGCCTTATCAGAGAAAAGCAGATCAGTTATGGTGCTAAGTTTGATTATGAAGAAAAGCTCTGATTTGAATAATAATGAATCCAGGACTAGATAGTTGTGCATCCAATAGTAATGAAAGCATAATTGTGTTTAATTCAGGGAATATTCATAATCAGCTGTAGTGTGTGTGTTAAGAATCACAGAATTAGAAGGTGTCTCAAGAGGTCATCTACACAGCTTCCTGCTGTGAGCTAAGCATAGGCTACCTTCACAGCATTAAAGCTGCAGTTCTCAAAATGTGGTCTGTGGACATTTGAGGTTCCCAAAGCCCTTTCTGGGAGTTCGCAAATTCAAAACTATATTCATAATAATTCTTTCTTATATAATATTTTACTTTTCCCCAATTATGTGTTAAAAAATTTTTTTCTTAACATTTTAAAAAAAGTTTTGAGTTCCAAATTCTATCCCTACCTCTTTCCCTCCTCTCCCCTGTCCTCGAGATGGTAAGCAGTCCGATATAGTTTATACATATTCATAATAATTCTAAGGTTATTTGCCTATTTAAATCACCTTCCTTTTTCCAATGATATATCTGTGTGAGGCTGGATTTTCTTTGTACACTTCAACCTGAACAATGTATCACAGCAGACCAAATGCAAAAGCAGATATGAGAATCCAGCTGTCTTCAATTAAGCTAGACTTTAATGAGATTTGCAAAAATATGTAAAATAACATCACTCACTATTTTTGTTTGTTTTTGACATTTTAAAAATGTTAATAAGTAATGGGCTAATTGTTATTTTTTAATAAATGAAAAACATTTTCAAATTTATTAGTTTAATTTCTAATATGTACAATAAATAGAGAGATCTAATCCACATAAATAAAAGTTCTGTTGGTTCTCAATAATTTTTTAGTGTAAAGGATTCTTGAGAGGGGAGAAAGGTTGGGAAACATTCCGTTAAAGGATATCATAGGTTCCTCAATCCCAAGGAATTCTAACAAAAAACTAAAGAGATTCTATTTAAATGTATAAAACAATGGATGAGATATTTTACTATTCTGAACACACTTTACATTTTCTAGGAAACAATTTGGTTATGGAAAAAAATGTGTTTACCTATCTATCAAAACAAAATATACCTCTTGTCAATCTCAATTACATACTTCTGAATAATGGAATTTCTTAGGGTCTAAAGTATTTCTGTGAAAAGAAGATGTATTATTAGATTTGTGTTTGTGTGTTTAACTTGACCCATGGTTTCAATGTTAGGCGTTCTAATGAGGAATTCCCTTTACCAAAGTAGATCAGTACCTTCTCTGCAACTTATAGTTCCTCACCCATGATGGTAGAAGTGGCAAGATTTGGAACTGATTGGATGTATAGAATGAAGATGAGTAGGTAATCAGGAAACTAGAAAGATGGCAGTGCTTTCAAGTGAAATAGGGAAGGTTGGAAGAGGGGTGGGTTTATGAGGAATGATAATGAAGTTTGGGACTCTGAGATGTATAGTTTGAAATGTGCAGTAGACAACTGGTGATGTGAGAAGTTCAAGGGAAAGAGTAGATCTGAATATATAGATCAGGAAGATAGATGTGTAGAGATAAAAACTAAACCCATTGTAGATGATGAGGTTTCTTAAGAGGGAATATAGAAAGAAAAGATAAGAGAGCCCAGGACAAAGGCTTGGGGAATGCTCACAGCGAGGGATTGTGATATTTAGCCAGCAAAGGAGACTGAGGAAGAGCAGTTAGACAGGTAGGAGGTGAACCAGGAGAGAGTGGAGTCTTGAAAACCAAAAGAGAAGAGAAAGTCTCCAGGAGAAGAAGGTAGTCAACAATGTCAAGCTCATTAGTGCAATTAAGAAGGATTAGGACTGAGAGAAGACCATCATATTTAGCAATTAAGAGATCATTGGTAACTTTGGGGAAAGCAATTTCAGTTCAGTGATAAGGCCAGAATGCAAAGGGTTGAAGAGAAAGAGGAGAAAAAGTGGGTGCAATGAATATAATAAACTCTTTTCAAAGAGTATGGCTGAGAAAGGGAGGAGAAATATAGTATAATAGCTTGAGGATAAGATAGGGCCTAGTGAAAAAAAATTATTAAAATGAGGTAGACTTGGGCTTGTTTGAAGGGCAGTAGGGAAGGAATTTATTGGTAGGGAGAGGTTGAAAATTCAAGAGAGAGATGGGCGATGATTGAGGATGAAGATGAGAGGTCATTGGATCTTGTGTATACACATATATATATATATATATATATATATATATATATATATATATACACACACACA
>NW_020954583.1:17673307-17675795 GCF_900497805.2 Vombatus ursinus
GGGTTGGCCTTGACAAGAAGGGTCATCTTTTGTCAGAGGCACTTAAGGAAAGGAGAGAATGAGAGATGATGTCAAGGGCTTTTAAGATGAAAAGAATGGAAGAAAAGGGTGATTATTTTCAATATTATCAATGTTCTCAGTAAAGCAAGAGACAAGGTCCTCAACAGAGAGAAAAAGGTGAGGGGTAGATAGATTAGGATGCTTGAGGGAAGAGAATGTTTGGAATAGCTTCTGTGGGGAGTGAGAGAGAATTAATTAGGGAGGTCCAGTGAGGGCACAGTTGAGGTTGAGTAATATCAATTTGTAATGCACTGAGCCAGTCTGGTTGTAAGACTTCCTCCAGCTGCATTTAGCAGCTTTTGAAAAGAGTCAGATGCTAGAAGTAATCCAGTGATGTGGGTTAGCAAGAGAAGACCAAAGATAGGACAAGGGAGTGAAAGACAGCATTTAGTTGAAATGGCTAACTACCAGGTGAAGGATGGAAAGAGAGGAAAGTGCTCAAAGTACTGAGGGGTGGTGGGAATGGAGATCTTGATAAGAGTAAAGAACAAGTATGGAAGAGATGAACAAGGGAGAGGCTATGGTCAGATGGGGGAGGCTAAGATTTCTAATTAGGGAAGTGGAATATTTGTGGGTAATGGCAAGACCTAGTATGTGACCATCCCTATATGTGGCTTAGATGGAGTGATGAAGTAGGTCATGTGACCTAAGAAGGTTGAGGAAATGGGAGATGAGGAGCAATAGGAGTTTAAGGGCGTATCTAAGTAGATATCAAAGTCCCCTAGTATAAGCGTAGGAATTGATCAGTGAGGTGCTGAGTTCCTTGAGAAGGAAGGCAGAATGACCTGGTTAGTGGTCAGTATTCCATAGCTACTAAAATTTGGATTGGGTTAAAAATGTGGATTAAATGGACTTCAAAGGAGAAAAGTTTATTGGGTAACAGCTGGAAGTGACAGTGTAGAGCAAGAAGCATTCCAACTTTCTCCTCTAGGACCAATGTTGGGGATGGAGGGAGAGGTAAAAGAAGGTACACCTAGTACTAGAGTTGAACACCCTGGAGGCAATGTCATCAGAAGGGAGCCAGGTCTTCATGAAGGCTAAACACTGGAAGGAAAGTGAAAGAAAGAGGTCCAAGATGACAGAGAGTTTGCTGTGGAATGGGGAGTCTGGACTGTGTAGTGAGAGAGTGAGCAGTCAGTTAGCAAGCATTTATTATTATGTGCCAAGCACTCAGGGCATATAAAGAAAGGCAAAAATCAGGTCTGCCCTCAAAGAGCTCCCATTCCAATGAGTGATAAAACTTGCGAATAACCATGCACATATAAAATCTATACAGCACAAATGGAAGGCAATCAAGATGGAAATGAGTGGGCTAGGGTTGAGGGGGATGGAGATGAGAGGACGCTGGAGACATGGATAGAAAGAAAGGCAAGAGAAACCATAGAGGGGAGTAGTAGGGTAGCAGATAATTAGAGAAACTCAGTTTCTGAGGGATATAGCAGAGAGAGCTGGGCCAGGCCTGAGTAGAGAGCATAGACAGGTTTCAAATGCAGAAAGATTTTAAATTTTCATAATAATAATAGTTGGGCAGTTAGGTAGTGCAATGGATAGAGTGCCAACCCTGGAGTCAGGAGGACCTGAGTTCAAAACTAGCCTCAGACACTTACTAGTTGTGTAGCCTGGGAAAGTCACTTAACCCTGTTTGCCTCAGTTTCCTCATCTGGAAACAGAAATGGCAAACCACTCTAGTATCTTTGCCAAGAAAACCCTAAAGGGAGTCACAAAGAATCAGACATGACTGAGATGACTAAACAACAACAATAATAGAACAATAATAATAGTTAATATTTATAACATGCTTTAAGATTTACACAATGTTTTACACATATTACTTCATTTGATTCTCACAATAACCCTGTAAGGTAGGTACTATTATCAATTCCATTTTACAAACAAGGAAACTGAGGCTAATTGACTTGTCCAGGGTCACATAATTAGTCAGTATTTGAGGCAGTATTTGAAACCAAATCTTCCTGACACCAAATTCAACTTTCTCTTTCACGGCACCAACTGACTACCTCTACCATAAAATGATTCTTTCATTGACAAGATTTTGTATTTCCATGGAAAGTGTTTATCCTCTTAAATAAATCACAGAATGCTTGGAATTAAGTTTTGTAGGACATTATTAATTTTTTAAATGAGGGCAGTTTTATTTTATATCAACCCATTGGATATTGCATAGGAGTACCATGAGATAAAGGACCATTCAAACCAAGTACTATTAGAGTAGCCAAATGAACAGACAAATTCCATAAAAATTATCTATTACTCCTTTTATCATTATGCCATGGTACTTTGTGTGTGTGTATATCTGTGTGTATATGTGTGAATACATATATGTACATGTATACATACACAAACACATAGATAGAAAGAAAGAAAGAAAGAAAGAAAGAAAGAAGGAAAGAAAGAAGGAAAGAAAGAA
>NW_020954583.1:17675910-17684049 GCF_900497805.2 Vombatus ursinus
CTGTCGAGATGAGAACACCTAGAATAAAACACATGATCAATTCTAACATTTCCTTCTACTTACTGCCAGATGCTAACAAGTGAAGCCATTAAGTCATCTCTGAGAAGCAGGAAAAGCTGTAGTCTGACAGTCTATTTTATTGACAATCATCTGTTTTTATCAGTTGAACTATTTTATAAAAATAAGCCTGTCAAAGTAATTTGGTTACCAATTCACAATTTTTCTAGCATGTCTCATTTGTGAAGTCTGATGATATGATGATTGAGATTTTGGAAACACTGGATTTTGGTATGGTTTAAGATGTAGTAGGAAAAGAAAACAATGCTATTTCTAAAGAGGATTCATATTTATTGTTCCATAAGAATGCTTTGGCCAAATTTTGCATATTGAATCAGTGCCCCAAGCAAGTGAGTATTAAAATGTAGTCAATAATAATAATTGTTGTGAGTTGTTATTCAGTCATTTTTCAGTTGTATCTTTCGGATGTTCTACCAGCATCTCAAACTCAGTATATCTAAATCTGAATTTATCATCTTTCACCTCAACATGCCTACCCCTCAACTCTATTATTTCTAATTAGGAGGCCTTCAGTTTCCTAGTAACCAAGGTCTGAAATCTCAGTCAGTCAATGTTGACTCTTCCTACTCCCTTACCTTTCATATGCAATTATTTGCCAAGTCCTGTTGATTCTGCCCCCTCAAAATGTCTGTTCCTTCTTCATTTGTCCCTTCCTTGGGATTCCTGCCACAACCAACCTGGTTCACCCT
This sequence comes from Vombatus ursinus, assembly GCF_900497805.2. Classification (NCBI taxonomy): domain Eukaryota; kingdom Metazoa; phylum Chordata; class Mammalia; order Diprotodontia; family Vombatidae; genus Vombatus; species Vombatus ursinus. The sequence goes on from NW_020954583.1 coordinate 17,676,678, forward strand.
CTTCTCACCTCTCTCTTAGATAATAGCCTCCTAACATCCTGTCTGCAGTCTCTACTGTCTACAATCTATCTTTCACACTGATGCCATAATAATCTTTCTAGGCACTATTATCTTGCTCTAAACCTTCAGTGGCTCCCCATGCACAATGGAAAAAAGGTCAAATTTCTTAAGCCTGGCATTTAAAAGCCTTCACAGACAAACTACAGTTGATCTTTACCACTTTATGTGTACTCCTGTTTATATGCTCAGTGCTTGAGCTAGACTAAGCTGTTTCCTGATCTTCCATTTCTCCTGCCTCTGTACTTCTCTGTGCACATGCTTCCTGCCATGGCTGGACACCTCCTCCTACCTCACTCCCCCACTTCTGCCTATTGAGAGCCTTCTCATCTGTGCTCAGATGTCACCTCTTCCATGAATCTTTCCCTGACTTCTTAGCTAAAACAGATCAGCTATTCCTTGAATTACTTCAGTATTCTATTTAGCTTCTTCCATTTCCTTAATCATTCTATAACTTGCATGACAATTGTTTGTTCCGTCACACTTCTCTACTGAATATTACAATAGAGATAATGAAACAGAACATTCTAGACTCTGTGCAAAGGCAGGAGTGGGAATGTAATGAATAGAGGAAGGCAACCAAGATGGTGGAAGGCCTGGAGCCCACAGCATATGAAAATTGGTTAAAGGAACTAGAAACATCTAGCCTGGAAAAGAGAAGACTCAAGGGGGCCATGATACCTATATTTAAGTAAATGTGCTGTCATGTGAAACAGAGATTAGACTTGTATTGTTTGTCAGAACCAGACAAACTGAGTAGAAGTTGCAAATAGGCAAATTTAGGTTTGATATCAAAAGAAGCTTCCTAATAGTCAGAACTGATCAAAAGAGGAAGACAGTGCCTGGAGAGACGGTGTGCTCCACATCATTGGAGATCTTCAAGCAGAAGCTGATGATTACTCATCAAGTCGAGTATGGTAGGGATTCCTTTTTTGGGTATAGTTTGCACTAGAGGGCTGGTTCAGGTAGCTTTCAACTCTCAAATACTGTAATTCTATAACCAATCTAGCTAAGAATAGAGAAGTTAATCACCAGTAGGCTGGTCGTGTAGTGATGAATTTTTTGGCCATGGCAACACCAGAGGCAGAGAAAAATGACAAAATTCTCTCAGTCCTATGTGGTAGAGCAACAGAAAAAGGGGGTAAATGTTGCTAAGGATCATGTCATTTTTAAATGGTTTGCAAATTATAACAGCTGTTGGTGCTCTAAATATGGGACATCCTTGTACAATGATGAATGAGTAGACTACTACTGGAGAAACTGAATCATATCAATTTTCAAATTCTTCCTTCTATTCTCTCTCTCTCTCTCTTCCTCTCTCCCTCTCTCTCTCCCTCTCTCTCCCTTTCTTCTGAATTTCTCTCTCTCACCTGGGCCAGTCACATATCTAATCCCACTACTCATAGGCGTGGGAGCTTTGACTTTTATTTTTTACCAGGGCTGGTTCATCCCTACTTAGGAAGCATGATGGTCTCCTACTCCTGGGGACTTGACATATTGGTGTTGGACTTAGTGTGGATATCCAATCAGCTTCGTTCACTACAGCCCAAAAATCCAGAGTTTGTGATTCATCAAAATCACCCTCACCACTACCAGGGATTACAAGTCTTTACAACTATGCCAGGTGCCTTTTTTATGTAAAAGAGGCCAGAAGACAAAAGGAAGGTTTAGCTAAATGGAAGGATGGCTCAGGAGGTTTCCATGGAGAGGCAAATAGTTAGCTTTATTAGTCCAAAGTCAAGAGGAAACAAAATTTCATGGAACATAATGTAGAGGTGGACACAGGTGAGGGTGGTAAAAAATATGTTAGAAAATATAGTTCAGGAGTAAAGAATGAGATATTACTGTGCTATAAATAAAGAAAAATATGAAAAATTCAGAGAAGTTTGAAAAGATTTATATGAACTAATGGAGCAAGTAGAACCAGGTGAAAAAAAAAACATGTAAAGACAGTAGAACTTTTTATTAATGTGGTGGCCAATGGGAATTTTAGAAGACTGGTGGTTAAGTATACCACTTATCCTTGGGCAAAGAAGTGGTGCAGAATGAGGTATATATTGTCAGACATGGACAATGTATTCATTTGTTTTGTTTAAATGTACTTATATTTTATAAGTGAGGGTTTTTGTTGGGGAGTAGTCACTGGGAAGTGACAACAATAAAAATAATTTATATTTTTTAAATTATGAGCAATATTTTCTCTTAAGTCTGTGATAAGCAGAAGGAAGAAAAAGAAATTTAAAGAAAGCTTGGTGAATGACCTAATAAGCAAAGTCATCCTGAGAATACTGAAAGATGAAACTGTAAGAACAACAAGCAGACAAAATATGGAAAAGAGCTACCAAATTTTTTATAACAAAATTATTTTCACTATTGAGGATAATAGAGCCAACACATTTGGACTTTTAATACCACAATCTTAGATATATTCATAGAAAAAATTGAAATGACATTGAATAAAATAAATGAAGGAAAGCACCTGGACTAGATACAAATATCAAAGGAGATAAAAGAAACATTAGAGAATTGGAGTAGTAATAAAATAATTCACCTTTCTATAAGGCTTTAGGTGATATGTACATGTTTTCTCCCCCAACCAAGAATATAAATCCCTTAAAAGATAAATACCCTTTATGTCCTCAGTATGTAGCACAGAATTGTGATAATAATTTTTCACTTTTATTTCCTTTTATTAATTTTATTTTATATTAATTTATGATATATTTAAAATTTACTTATAAATATATTTATATTTATTTATGATATAAAATATATTCATTATTACACCATTCCTCCTGAAACATGTTTTCTGTTTATGTTAACTTCACCTAGAAAAAGCCTGACTCATGGAACAATAATATTAAGGGAAGACTTTTTGACATTCCTCAGATAAAAAGCCAAAAGGGAATTTTGAACTTCCTAAGGTGATTTAGTTAACTATTTGTGAAAAAATATTACTGGCTGTAACTCTGTAGTTATCTTTTAGGCATGTAAATCTTTTCTTAATCAGCCATCTATAGGTAGTTTAATCTGTAACCTGAATTAAGTTTATCCAGAGAGTCTGTTTAACTAGGTTTGTTTCCTTAAAGAATGTATGAGATTATTATTCTGTTTAACTAAATTCAACTTACATGGCTTAAGAGAATATACTAGATTGCTACATGTTAAATATTATTTCTCTGTCTCTGCCATGTAATTTTCTCTATAAAAAGCCTCATTAGAGTCCTAATTTTGGTTCAGGGTTATTTTTCTGTATCTTAAACCTATGCTCAAGCATAATAAAACCTAGGTTTTTAATTCCATAATTTCTACAATGGGGTAGATTTATTTTGGCAGCAGTAACCTACCAAATGAACTCATAAAGAAGATATTTCTCTTACAACAGCATTCTAAAAAGAAAGTAAAGTCCTTGAAAGCAGGAACTGTTTTGTCACTGTCTTTTTATCTCCTTTGCCTAGCATAGGTCTGACACACAGTAGGTGTTTTTACTAAATGCTTCTCGAATTGCTTCATACAAGTTAATTGATAAAGGTGATGATAAAGGAGTGCAAATAGGCCTTACTGAAAGACTTGCCAATGGCAAAATGGCCCCATGAGCCAATTCAACCACAGTCATAATGAGATACATCTTGAATCTTTGAAATGAAATCAGATACTCTAGTGGTATGTTTCTTTAGGGAACACAAACAGCTATTATTCTTATCAAATACATCCCTTCCCCATCTGTCCCTTCCTATTCCCTCTATCACCCCTGCCCCACCCAAATTCCACATGTATATACAATATAAGTTAATTAAATTTTTGCCTTGGTTAGGATTTGTATTCCTTAAATGTTTTGCTTTCTATGTTCAAACGTAGGTGTGCAGAATGACCAAATGGGTAAGGTTCAGAAGCAGATGAAAACCTGTCCCACAGTTTTTAATACTAGTCCAAGCCTTGACATGTCCCAGACAAGCTCTGGGCAGCAGTCTCTCTTTCATACTATTGAGATAGAAACATTCAGTACATAATTTTTCTACTATTGCCTACTTCTTTCCTTCAAGAAAAAGCACAGTTAGCTTTGTACCTGGAAGACAAATGCCTGGAGATTTGAAGACACACAGTTCAGGAAGACGCTGACATCTGTTGAAGTTCCCAGCAAAGAAATCAAATTGTTTAAACCTGTGAAGAAAAAGGACTCTAGGTGATTTTGAAGCTTTTTGTTTAGACATTCAAATTGACTTAAAAAATGGTTCTAAGCAATCAATAGATCAGCAAGACTTCTTCCCCCCAGGGGCAGGGATAGTCTTTAACACAAATAAAGAATCTTGGGCTGGATTTTTCACCAACTGCGTTGATCTACCTGTGAATCATAAGGCCACCTGACCAACCACTTCTGTCACCTGTGGAGTTGGAAAGAAACATTTCAAAAGAACAATTGCACCTTGTAATTAGACAGAACCTTTCTTCAGGTGAGCTCATCACACCTCACAGACGTGATCTCACCAATGGTACAGATTTCATGCAAGTTGTAGTTTATTACTGCCATTTAACTGACAGGGAAAATCAAAGCAGTTGAGAGAAATTAAATGCTTTGCCTGAGGGCTAGAACGAGCTGGTGAAGGATCTGAAGAACAGAAACCAGGTATCTTGACATTGCAGACCTTGGATCTTCCCATTGGAGCAGACAATGCTGCAGGCAAAAAGAAAAAGTCTTTTGACTTTCTGCATTTCTATACAAGACTGTGTTTGTTAGTGGCTCCAGAGCTAAGGAGGGTTGGCTTGAGGTTTTGCTGAGGTTTTGTCAGTACTTAGTTGGGAAGAAAACCAAACAAAGGCTACCAAGAAATTCAATAGAATTCCCTTCTAGGAGAAGTGTGCTGTGGAATCCAGAGCAAAATGGACACTTGTCCAATGAATTACAAAAATGAGATACGGACTACCCTTATTCCCACAATAGTAGGAAGGTGTACCCTTACTCATGGAAAAAATCATGGAAAAATGAACCAAATTAGCTTAATCACATTTAACAGTATGATATAGTGGATAGAGTGCTTGATCTAGAAAAAAAAAGGAGACCTATTTTCAAGTCCAACCATAAATAATTATTATCTGTGTGACTTTGAGCCAGATCACATAACCTCTCTGAACCTCAGTCTCCTTATCTGTAAAACAGAATCTGCCTTACAGGATCGTTAAAATATTGCATGTTACTTGCTTTGCAAACCTTAAAAGTGCTATATAAATGTGAACTATTATTGTTGTTATTATTATTATTATAAATTTCTCAAGGGACAAGAACCCTGGACTTGACATTTTCTAGTGGTTGTACAGATCCCCCACCTGATACATACCTCCCCAGTGCTCTGTCAAAGTATACTATGAATTGATGAAAGGAGATATTGGACTGAGCAGGTCTAATCACAAACACCCACAGAAACCCAGTAACCCTATGCATAGCCACCTGCTGAATTAGCATTGATTATTTTAAATGCAATGAATTATAGAAAACATACCCAATTATTAAACATTACACCATTGTAAATATTCTTTGATGAGACTAAGAGTAACAATACCAGACGCTGGCTCCAGGCAAGTCAGTAAATTAATCAAATCTAATTTAGGAACAGTAAAAGAAACATTTTAAAATGCTATGCCCATGCAAGTAGATAGAATAAAGACTTCATTAACTTTCCTCCTCCCAACAGGATATAGTGTTTACTTTATCATGGAATGCGTATGAAATGCAAAATCTTTTGATGACTGCCCATTATTTGGAAGAATAAATTTAATTTATATCATGATGGAAAGCATAAATACATATCATATAGAATTGCATTGTAATAATAATAATGGCTAGCATATAGTGCTTTTAAGGTTTGCAAAGTATTTTACATATGTTATCTCAGATGATCTCCACACAACCTGGTTGAGATAGTTATTGTTCAGTCATTTCAGTAGTGGCCCCATTCAGTGTGGCCCCATTTGAGGTTTTCTTGGCAAAGATACTGGAGTGATTTGTCATTTCCTTGTCCAGCTCATTCTACAGATGAGGAAACTGAGGCAAACAAGGTGAAGCGACTTGCCCAGGGTCACACAACTAGGAAGCATCTGAGACTAGGTTTGAACTGAGATTTTCCTGATTCTGGGTCTAGTGCTCTATCTACTATTCTACTTGGCCACCTAGCATTGTGGCATTGGGCCCCAGGAACTAGCCCTGTCAAATTCTGGTAATACACTCCACTAGCTCAGATCATCCCAGAACTAATCTCTTCAGTCCAGAACACCATACTCAGAGTCAGAAGACCTTGGTTTGAGTCCTGGCTGTATTTTTTTATTAGGTATGGGACTCTGTACAAGTCACTTACCTCTCTGAACCTCACTGCAACAAAGGCAAAAATGATGCATAAGCTATTTGCTTCACAGTGGTATTGTAAGGATCAAATGATATAATGTATGTGAAAGCACTTTATAATCATAAAATCCTATAGAAACATAAGTGATACAAATAGTGATGATGGCTTTAGAGCTGGTGCTTTAAGCTCCCAATAAGGTCCTGTACTAGTGCTTTATTGTGTCTGGGAGGTGACTTATGGTTCATAAAGGCAAAGTGAATGGAATGTAAACTCTGACAGGACCTGCCAAGCTGAAAAGGCTTTGAGTAGAGGCAAAGAGACAGTTTGTGTATGTCTGTCCAATGAGAGCCAGTTTCATTAAGTTCAAAGAACCTCATCACTGGAAGGGTTACCATTGGACAAGCAATCTTTTTCGGTGAAGGAAATCACAAAGATCACTCTACTAAGGTAAAGAATGGTTGTGGATCACATTAATGAAGGAAGCGCATGCACCAACCAAATTATGCGTCCTTATAGTATTAAGTGGGGCAGCTAGGTGGTGGTGCTGGGCCTGGAGTCAGGAAGACTCATCTTCAAGAGTTCGAATGCAGCCTCAGATACTAACTGCATGAACCAGGGTAAGTCACTTTCCCCAGTTTGCCTTAGTTTCTTCATCTATAAAATGAGCTGGAGAAGGAAATGGCAAACCATTCTAGTATCTTTGTCACAAAAAAACCCAATGGGGTCACAAAGAGTCAGACACAACTGACAATGACTGAACGACAGATAGTATTAAGTGAGGCTTGATGCATAATGCTTAAAAGCTGTATCAACTATCATTTTAAAAATAACTTTAAAAAAAACTATACTTGCAGAAAAAGTCAAAAGTTTGCTAGGATTTTTAGTCTGGCATTTAAAACACATTGCTATTCTATTCCAATGTTAATCCCACAAGTCAGAACCAGATGCTAAAAAAAAAAAAAAACAAAAAAAAAAAAAAA
>NW_020954583.1:17684072-17693566 GCF_900497805.2 Vombatus ursinus
ATAGACTTTAAAAACTGTTCAATTGGCTAGGATACAACAATTAGCTATATACAGAAATTAATATAATCCTTCCCACTGGGAGGGATAGCATAAAGGAAACCCTTAAGAGAAAGACAGCGCAAATAGGTGACAAACACATCAATAAAGAAGAGAGTTATAGAGAGGAAAATTACATTTCAGCTCCATGTTGCTTTCCAGTTCATCTGTACTTCTAAAATGTTTCTGCAAGGGTTTCCTAGGAATATCCAAAGCTCCTTGGTTGACAATAGCATGCAAGTCTGATTTTAAAATGTTGACTCTCCTGTTGTTATTTAATACCATTCTCATTGTCTAAAGATAATGAGATTGAAGAGTTAGTTAAAGCTTTTAATTTTACTCTTTCTACTCCTCTGACCAAAATCACAAATTTTATTGTAAGAGTAAGTAGAAATTAGGTTTGAGTATTAACCATTAAATTAAGAACCTCACTGATCATCTGGATGTTAAAACTGTATGCAATATTTAAATTGTTCCTTGAAGTTACACAATTAAATGTTTAACACTGAAAGGGTTAAACTACTCCATGGTAAGCCAGAAAAATACCTATGCCAACAATTTGCTTTTCAAGGGCCACATCAAGACCTGCAGATCTTCATTTCTATGCTTTGCCCCCACCTTCAACCAAGGAAAAGTATAAAGGATGTAGGTTATCCCACACCAACTCCCAAATACCTGACTGTCCTCAAATGAGATATAGTTAGCATACATCTAATATTTAACTTTGAAAAATCAGCAGATGTAGCGAATGCAAGATCTCAAGGACCTTATATATAACTATGTGACTGTCAAATGGAGGAAGGGATAGGTGGAGGGATGGGCCTATGTTTTAATAAATTCTGAGCACAGGTGTATCTTCTCACAGGTGAAAGGGTAAGGTGGGCTGATACAACCAAGACATTTCTGTCACATCTGAAGGTTCTTCCAAGGGATTTCCAAACTAGATTTCATTGATGTCCATGTGAGAAATAAGAAACTATTATATTTCCATATAAAGAAATTGAAAGAAAAGGCTCTCTGAGTCAGGAGCTTCAAGAACCAGCTAAAATTGAGTGAAACTGGTTGTTTGATTAAAGAGGCTAGAAGTAGGACAAAGATTAAGCTTTACTGAGTGTGCATGCTTGAAATTTACCAAGGGGAATGTGTGGTGGGCATTTCGGAAAGTCTGTGACTTGTACTGACTTCTACCTATGAAAGTCAGCTAGGAGGGACTGGCAGCTGGGAATGGGGATATAAGGATTGCTCTCACTTCTGTTGGGTGTGTGTCCTCATCCCAGATTCCATAACCTCTTCCTGCAGGAAGCATATTAAAGGTTTCACTGCTTCACTCATCCTGAGTCTGTCTAACTTACTGTGCCTATTTGGGCACCAGAGGTTATTTCCAACACCTATATTGTTGTGTTTTCTAATTTCTACTTCAAACCTTACTCTGAATTTCTTAGAAGTATAGCTATCTACCCTCCACTTAAAAGAAGTATGATTAAACAACTAGGCAAGTTTTTTACTTCATATATAACATATGATTATCTATCTATACATACACATATAACATTACCATGTTATCATATTTAGTCAGGAAAACCATATGTGTATAGACCCATACATATACATGTATATGCATCACATGTGTGAATATGTATATATCTATATGTCTCTGTCATCTATCATATCTACACTGTTGCCTGTTCTGTAGAGTAGATCAGACTCAGACTCCACCCAATGGAGTTTGCAATTGATAGTTTTCCAAAGATGTTATTACCATTCTGCCTATAATGCGACCTTATCCTAATAAAGTAGGCCACTACTTTCTTTTTCTCTCAACTTAAAAGCAAGATAAGGGACTACGTGACAATGAAAGACCTTCTAAAGGGATAGAAAGATAGAAAGAAGAAAATGATCCCCATCAAACAAAAGAATTCACCATTTGTAAAATGTTTATGGGGCTCACCAGTTCTCATAACCACACACTTAACATAGTTCATAAGTTGTATATTTAGAAGGGGACTAGATGGCCATTAAAGTCCCTTCCAAATCTGAAATTACATGATCCTGCGGTTACTTTTTCACTACAAAGTGTAATTAGCACTGGTTTTCCTGAGACACATCGCCCTCTGTTTTATTTCAGGAAATTATCTTGCTCCCTCCTATGTTTGGGGAAAATATACCTTTGCCATATTTGAAAGGTAAGTCTTTCTTCTTAGTCTTTTGACAAACACAGTAACTTCTGTAGAAACACAAAACAAACAAGTGAATACCATTTTTTATTTCATATTTTCAAATTTAAAAAATCAAGGAAGGCAGGAGCGAAGATGGTGGAGTAAGCAGTAAATCAATATAACTCTCCCATATTCACCTCCAAAAAACCACACAATAGCTCCCCAAAACAAATCCTGGAACAGCAGAACCAGCAAAAAAAAGGGGTGGAACAGTCTTTGAACACAAGAAACTTGGAAGATCAGTAAAAAAAGGTCTGTCTCACTCAGGCAAAAGGGGAGTAAATTCCAGGAGGAAGCATCCCAGCAAGCCAGCAGCAAGCCCCACCTTGCAAACCAATAGTATATCCGTAGTCTCAGTGTGGTGGAGCAGGTAAATAACAATACCAGGACCCCCAATGTGCCTCAGCACAGCCAGGGGACCAGGAAGACTCCAGCTCTGAGAACCACCACTTACATCAGCATAGCACTAGGCAAACAAGCAACCTCCAGTGGCCAGACTATTCCATGCTTCAGTGTAGCCTGGGGAAACATAGAAACACCCCACCAGCCTCAGCACACACCAGACAACAGCACTAGGACCCCAGCTCAGCCAGGTAAGCTACTAGACCCCTACAGCCTCCATCTGCACCAGCCACCCCCTCCTACCCCCTTAGTGCAACACCGGACACAAGTGTTCCCCATGGGCTTCAGAGCAACATCAGTACAACATCAGGTAAACAGCCATGGCCTGCAGCCCCAGGCACAAGAAGCTTAAGACAGTACCCCTTCCAGCCTGGGAGCAGAGCTCAAATTTAAAAGAAAGGGAAAAGGATAAAAAAAATGAGCAAAAAACAACAACAACAACAAAAAAGGATCTGACCATAGAGAGTTATTGTGGTGATAGGGAAGATCAAGACACAAACTCAGAAGAGGACAGCAATGTCAAAACACCTATGGGCAAAACCCCAAAGAAAAATGGGAAGTGGTCTCAAGCCCAGAAAGAATTCATGGAAGAGCTCAAAAAGGAGCTTAAAAATCATATGAGAAGTAGAAGAAAAATTGGGAAAACAAATGAGAGTGGTGCAAGAGAATTATGAAAAAAGAGTCAAAGCTTAGAAAAAGAAAACTGCTTAAAAAGCAGAATTAGCCAAATGGAAAAGGAAATACAAAAATCTACTGAAGAAAACAACTCCTTAAAAAGTAGAATTAGCCAAATAGAAAAGAAGTACAAAAGCTAATGGAAAACAACTCCTTAAAAGTTAGAATTGGGCAAGTGGAAGCGAATGACTCTATGAGACACCAAGAATCAATCAAACAAATTCAAAGGAATGAAAAAATAGAAGAAAATGTAAAATAACTCATGGGAAAAACAACTGACCTAGAAAATAGATCCAGGACAGGCAATGTCAGAATCATTGGACTACCTGAAAGCCATAATCAAAAGGGAGACCTAGACTGAATCTTTCAAGAAATTATCAAGGAAAACTGCTCTCATATCCTGGAATTGGAGGACAAAACAAGCATTGAAAGAATCTACTGATGGCCTCAGGAAAGAGATCCCTAAATAAAAACTCTAAGGAACATTATAGCCAAAATTCAGAACTATCAGGTAAGGAAAAATACAAGTGGCCAGAAAGAAATAATTCAGATATCGGGGAGCCACACTCAGGATTACCTAGGATTTAGCAGCTGCAACATTAAAGAATTGGAGGTCATGGAACATGATATTCTGGAAGGCAAAGGACCTAGGATTACAACCAAGAATCAACTGTACAGCAAAATTAAGCATAATACATCAAGGGGAAAAAATGGTCCCAAACTATTCTTCCCAAACAAGATACTTGCCTTTGAGTAATATTATGGTAGGATCCTAGATCTAGGGCTGGAAAGGCCATTAGAGGTCATTTAGCCCAACACCCTCATTTTATAAATGAGGAAAGAAAGGAAAGTTCAGTGTCTTGTTCAAGGTCATACAAATATTATCTGAACACAGGTCCTCTGACTTTAGAGCCAGTGTTCTTCCTACTGTACTATCTTGCCTCCTATTGCCTTCTGGTCTTTCTTGCTCGTATTTAAGAAAAATTTCATTAAGTCAAGCTTCACACAGAATTATTAGGTGCTAGAAAAGTTAGTTTTATCTTTAAGTGAGAGATGGAAACTCTGAGCATTTTCCACCCAATTCTGAATCACCCTGACTGAGCTTCTTGCCAATTTACTGCACCATCTAGGATTTGAGAAAAGGAAAGGAATTTTTAAAAAACTGTTTACTTCCTCTCTTAACCAAATTGCCCTCATTTCTTCTATTCTTAGGTAGAAAAAGAAAAGTAATAATAGAATGTACCTCAATGGGCTATTGTAAGTACCTAAAAGTCCTATATAAATGATAGCTATTATTACTTAATCTCAGTGTTATTCTTGATTCTTGATTCTTTTTTCCACATTTCCAATCAGTTGCCAAATATCACTATTTCTACGTCTACAACATCTCTCACATCTTTCCCCTTTCCGTTACTCAACCACCATGTTAGTTCATGCCTTTGTCACCTTTCACTTGGACTATTGTAATAGCTTCCTAATTGGTATCCCTGCCTTAAGTTTCTCTCCACTTCAGTCCATCCACTACATTTTAGGAAGGATGCTGGCTCTAGAAAGTGTTGAGAGGAGAACAACCAGGATAATGGGAAGTTCTTTCAATCATGCCATTTGAAGATTAGTCAAAAAAAAAAACTGGTGGTGTTTAGCCTAAAGAAGACACTTGAGTTGAATATGATACCTATATTCACAGATTTGGAGGTCTGCCATGTGGAAGAGAGATTAAACTTGTTCTGTTTCTCCCCAGAGATTTGAATTATGAACAATGGATAGACATTGCTGAGAGGCAGATCTTAGCTTGGTGAAGGGGAAAACTTTGTAAAACTTTGTAAAAATTACAGCTATAAAAATAACATAAAATGGGCTGCCTTAGGAAGTAACAGGTTCCCTGACTGGAGGTCTTCAAGCAAGGGTTGGATGATCATTTGTTGGATATGTTACAGAAGGAATTTATGGTCATGGATAGGTTGGACTACCTGGTTCCTGAGGCCCCCTCCTATGCTGACATTCTTGGAGAAATCTCCCACCTGGGGAGAGGAAGAAAAAGGAGAGCAGCTAATAAGCCAGTCGAAGAGAGACAGAGAGGAAAGAAAAGAACCGTAAGAAAGGAGTAAAAGCCAGTGAAGAAGAGAATTTAATGAAGAAGGAATGTTTAATAGAGGTCAAGGAGACTGAAGACTGAGGAAAAAAGCAATGAATTTAGAAAGAGTTCATTGGTTTTGAGGAGGGTGGTGGGAATGGAAACCAGATTGTAGGAAGAGGACACTGATTGAAAATTTTCCAGTCCAGTATTTGATACCATGATGAATGTCTTAATAATATTCCCTCAGGTACTTTTCCCTCCTAGCCCTTCTGTTTCTCTTGTTAAGCAGGGGAAAAGGAATTGAGAAAGAGATAAGATCATTTTTTCAATAAGATTATTTAAATACTTACACTATGCAGCCAAGCCAAGCCTGGCAAAATATTATCAGAATCATGGATAGGGCTTTCCCAAATGATCCCAACTCAACTTCCCTCCAAGGAATATATAAACAGAAGATTTACCATCTTGGATTCCAACTTCACCAGCCAAATCCCTAGAATCATAAAGGTCTTATTCAAGGATTAATGAAATGGGAAACCCTAACATCCCACGAGTTGCTTCAAATCTGTCCCAGCTTCCACCACTCTGCTACAAACGAATGATGGTTATTGTCTCTTCTATCTTAGAAAAATATAATGGTCAATTTCAGCCACTGGCAATTATCAGAATGTTATTGCTTCTACTCCATCCCCTATGGTCACATTCCCAGGGTGTTCTCCATGGGGACAGCTGTTGGATGACCACAGCAATCAGCCAATCAGCAAGCATTTATTAATCACTTACTATGTGCCACACACTGGTGCTACAAAGAAAGGAGAGAATATTTTCCTTCCAGGATCTCACATTCTAATTTATTCACAAAGAAAATACTCCCTACTCTCAGGGATCTTACCTTTTAAGGTCCTTCAGGCATGATCCATGTATCTTACCCTTCCAGACTCTACCTGACCTAGAGTTGCAGCTGTCTTGCTTCTCTAGTAACTGTGTCGCTGCTTCCACTATGGGGGAGTCCAAGACATTAATAAAATATGGATGATCCACATTATTGACTATCCCATGTGGTCCAGGAGCTAGTTATGCAGTTTAGAATGAATGTGAGCTCTTAGAGGGCAGGTGCACTTTGGTCTCTCTATGTTCCCAATGCCTACCACAGTGCCTGGCACATAGCAGGTACTTGATAGATACTTGCTTGATTGCTTCTCCTTGTTTCCAGATACAGCTGGGCTGTAGGGACATTGGATGGAGAGTCCACAATGGCAGAAAACAGCACTGAAGCTCTCTACTAGTCTCATTAGACTAATAGTAGCAGACTAATAGTAGTAGACTAGGTTGGGGCTAGGGGGCTGTGGTAGTGGGGAGTAATAGCTGAGTAGCCCTCACTGCTCAGCAGCTTGCGTTAACTTTGACAGCTCCTGGAGGGGCCGTATCTATTATCCAATGCTCTGTTATCTGTACTACTGCTACCCTTCATTACTGGAGCTAACAAAATTGATTGTATAGAGAAAACTTGACTGAGCAGGGAGAGCTGTACAGCTGCTGCTTATCTCTGTGGTAATCTGGCTTCATTGGCTAGAGCTCTGTGCTAACGAGGTCCCTGATGAAATCTCCAAGTAGGACAGTGAGCTGTACTTTGTTCCATGGCACCTGACTCCTACGCCAGTTGTTGGCTATTTCACAAATTTCTGTTTCTGGGTCATAAGTGGAGTTGGGTGAGAAAATATCTAAGTGAATCTATCTCTCATGCTCCTCCATCCCCAAAGGGCTCTGCTGATGGTGAATAGTGTGATGTAGTAGAAAGGGTACTGGATTTGGAATAAGAAAATCTGAGTTTGGAATCTTGGAGATGACCCTTACTAGTCATGTGACTTTGGGAAAGTCGCTTTACCTCTCTGGGCCTCAGTTTCCTCATCTGTAAAAATGAAGGACTGAATGAGATGACCACTGACACTAGCACTAGTAGTACAGTGCCTGGCATACAGCAAGCTCTTAATAAATGCTTATTGACTGACTGATCTCGGGGTTAATAAATACTGGCACCTACCCGAATGAAAAGCAATACAACTATAAAACAGTTCTAGTTTACTGACCCAGTTAAAAAGATCAGGTATTCTACGCATTTTTATATAATGACTATTCTTGTTGGAATGTACCTTTGATCTTGGAGATCCGTAAGAGGGGTGGAAAACCTTCCAAGGCATTAAGTAGCCAGAGTTTAAATTTTTTGCTAAACAACCTGACTGATTTCAGGTACTGAATAGAAACATCTTCCAAGAAATCATGAAGTAGAATGTCCTCAATTTCCTACAACAAAAGTTTCATGTTATTGTGACTCTCCCTGCAATAAGGAATTCCTACAACTCCTTGGTGACCAAAGGGTCACCATTCAATAGCAAAATTTGAAGCCCTTAGAAATCACCATGTAGATTATTTCCTGAAGGGTGATGAGATTTAGCATTAGCTGAAGAGGTCCAACCATAGATATGGCAAAGAAGCCTCGGCAAAAACAGAAATTAAACTTTTTAAAAATTAGAGGCAAAATAATAACTATTTTTTTGTTGTTTGGGATGGGAATGGAAGTGCAGACCTGTGATTTATCATATTATCATCATAGGGAGCAATCCACTGATGCAAATTAGCAATTCATCTGAATCTTACAGAGTTATTTGGGAGCATTGAAGGGTTAAGTGATTTTGCCCATGATCACACTGCTAATATGTGTCATTGTCCAGATGTGAACCCCAGTCTTCCTGACTCTAAGGCTATTTTCACTATGTCATGCTGCCCCTCTTTAAGGTTACAACTTTTAAAATACTGACAATTATTTAAACTTTCACAATTTAAATGGTCTCCAAAGTTAAGGAGAAAGCTGAAATGATCATTCTGATGACTCTTGCCACCTTCCACCCCCATCACCTCTATTTTGTCATAATTAATCCAAGAAAGGACTTTTCAGTAGTTAAAGGATTCACTGGAGCTCTAGGATCATTCTGAATCAGGGCTAACTAGGGAGGAAAAAACAAATCTTAGGCAGGAGCTGGAACACTCCTATTTCATTTACCCCATCACTCTTCAGTAAGCCTGAAGTCAATGGGAATTAAGGAAAAGGGAGAGCTGGGCTTGTGATCCCAACATTTGGTATCAATTCTCATAGAGGATATGAATCAGAAATTCAAGCAAATGTCTGCATACCTTGTACAGCTGGGCATCATAGCATTTAAAGAGCTGGCAAACATCAGGTGATGACATGAACGTTACAGTATCCTGTTGCAGAGACCTCCAAAAAAAGGCGAGCAAGTCTTCAACCTATTGTAAGTAAGAGATGACATCACTCAAAGTTCATTTTAGGTCCATTATGACTAAGCCTCCACGTATATTTAATCAGCTCTAAGAGTTGTAATAGAATAAATTGTTTTCCAATTAACTTTAAAATTTGGCTGCAGACCATCACTATCAACTTCATGAAGCTGCTCTCTAAAGTATTCCTTGAGGAAACCTGTCAGGAAGTGTGTATCAGATAAGTGGGATAACATAGAACATATGTTCTGAATGGGGAGTAGGTCCCATGCAGGGAGTTAAGCAAAGCTGTTCCTTGAACACAAGGGCACCCTTATTGGGCACAAGGTGATAAGAGAAGACTTCCTGGCCTACAACTCTTTTATTGAGTGGATGAATGAGTGCACTGATCAATTAATAATTCTTTATCCAGAACTGAAAGAATTAATATCAGTGTTTATTTTGGAAAGGATCTTAAAATAAATTTGGTTGGAATAAACATGATCATACTTGCAAAGAGATTAATGTCAACCCATGAGACTGAAAGTCTCAGATAGAGACTTCATGCCAATGATTTAGCCTTTGGAAAAAAACTAATACCTCTCCCTCATCCAGAAAAGTTAGGAATTATGTAGCCAAGAAATCCACTCCTTTTTTTTCCTGAGTGACTTTTTAAGTTCTATTTTTATACAGGGCAGGAAATATGAGTTATAAAATCATAGGATTTTAAAGCTAGAGGATCGGTCAGAAGTTGTTCTAGCCAATTCTCTCTCTCTCTCTCTCTCTCTCTCTCTCTCTCTCTCTCTCTCTCTCTC